>NC_028646.1:65108835-65109248 GCF_001406875.1 Solanum pennellii
TTGGAGTTGGCTGCAGTAGTATTTGCATTAAAGCAATGGAGACATTACCTATATGGGGTCAAGTGTGAAGTCTATACAGATCATCGTAGTTTACAGTATGTCTTTACTCAGAAAGATTTGAATTTGAGGCAGAGGAGGTGGATGGAACTACTGAAGGACTATGATATCACTATTTTGTATAACCCAGGAAAGGCTAATGTGGTGGCAGATGCCTTAAGTAAAAAACCAGGGAGCATGGGTAGCTTAGCCCACTTACAGATTTCAAGGCGTCCATTGGCTAGAGAGGTTCAGACTTTGGCTAATGACCTTATGAGGCTGGAAATACTGGAGAAAGGAGGACTTTTGTCCTGTGTGGAGGCAAGATCCTCTTTTCTTGACAAGATTAAGGAGAAGCAGTTTACTGATGAGAAGCT
>NC_028646.1:65110948-65114780 GCF_001406875.1 Solanum pennellii
TATGAGAGGGCGAACAAGTCTTGTTGAAGGTTTCACCCATGAAAGGGTGATGCAGTTTGGTAAACGAGGCAAACTTAGTCCAAGGTATATTGGGCCATTTGAAGTCTTGAAGCGTGTGGGGGAGGTGGCTTATGAATTGGCGTTGCCTCCAGGACTCTCAGGAGTGCACCCGGTATTTCATGTGTCTATGCTGAAGAAGTACCATGGGGATGGAAATAACATTATTCGCTGGGATTCAGTTCTTCTTGATGAGAATTTGTCTTATGAGGAGGAGCCGGTTGCTATTCTAGCTAGAGAAGTCCGCAAGTTGAGATCAAAAGAGATTGCATCTATCAAGGTTCAGTGGAAGAATCGGCCAGTCGAAGAGTCTACTTGGGAGAATGAGGCGGATATGCAAGAAAGATATCCCCACCTTTTTACAGATTCAGGTACTCTTTCTCGCCCTTGCTTTTCTTCCAATGATCGTTCGGGGACGAACGATGGGTAAATTGGTATCTATTGTATCGACCTATTTAGTCGATTCGAGCAGTTAGATTATTTTAATAAAAACTGACTGGGTCGATGGACCACGCGACGGACCGTCATGGTCACGACGGCCCGTGATGGATTCCGTAGTCCCATACTTGTGAATTTCCTTCTGCTACCTTACTCATTACCCTCGACGACAAGTAGGACGAGCCGTCATAGGCACGACGGACCGTCGAGGGGCATCGTTCCAAAACACTTAAACTCTGAAAATCTGGGTACTGAGATCGACTCTCTGAACTTCACGATGGAACGGCAGGATGGACCGTCGTATGAACGACGGACCGTCACAAACCCTTTACAGAATTTGACTCTCTGAACTTTGTGACGGACCTGCAGGACAGACCGTCATAGAGACGACGGACCGTCACAGGTTGCGTAACCTAACTGGGTCGGATTTCTGTTAAAAGTTTTAAAGGGGTGTTTTGGACTATTCATGACAAACTTTATGCCATTAGTGGGGTGAGTGTAATAATTTATTTACTTGGAGGGTTAAAGGAGATAACCTTGAGATAAATAATGGGTTACTTTTATCATAATGAATTATATGATAATTAGGGTAAAAGAAAAGAATCTAGAAAAGAAAAAGAAAAAGACAGAGAGGGAGAACGAACGAGCGAGAGGGAGAACGAAGAGGAAAGCAAAAAGGGCATTGGGGAGATAGCTTGCTTGATCACGATTCTTCGGTGGAGGTAGGTTATGGTTTATGCTATGTGATAGTAAACTCTTAATAGCGATTAATATGTATTGGGTGGTATTGTAAAGTCTTCCATATACTTGGTTGTGTGTTTGTATGTTGTGATCGTATAAATTGTGGTGGTTAGAATGATGAGATTGTTGAATCTTTAATCTTTAATCCTCTCTAATTAAGATGATGCTTGACATAGAGAAAGCTTGATGAACTGAAATAATGAGATAGATGGATTGGAGTGTCACGTTCCGACACGTAGCATTAGGGGATCGGAGTGTCCCGTTCCGACATGTAGGAATAATGGATCGGAGTGTCCCGTTCCGACATGTAGGAATAATGGATCGGAGTGTCCCGTTCCGACATGTAGGAATAATGGATCGGAGTGTCCCGTTCCGACATGTAGGAATAATGGATCGGAGTGTCCCGTTCCGACATGTAGGAATAATGGATCGGAGTGTCCCGTTCCGACATGTAGGAATAATGGATCGGAGTGTCCCGTTCCGACATGTAGGAATAATGGATCGGAGTGTCCCGTTCCGACATGTAGGAATAATGGATCGGAGTGTCCCGTTCCGACATGTAGGAATAATGGATCGGAGTGTCCCGTTCCGACATGTAGGAATAATGGATCGGAGTGTCCCGTTCCGACATGTAGGAATAATGGATCGGAGTGTCCCGTTCCGACATGTAGGAATAATGGATCGGAGTGTCCCGTTCCGACATGTAGGAATAATGGATCGGAGTGTCCCGTTCCGACATGTAGGAATAATGGATCGGAGTGTCCCGTTCCGACATGTAGGAATAATGGATCGGAGTGTCCCGTTCCGACATGTAGGAATAATGGATCGGAGTGTCCCGTTCCGACATGTAGGAATAATGGATCGGAGTGTCCCGTTCCGACATGTAGGAATAATGGATCGGAGTGTCCCGTTCCGACATGTAGGAATAATGGATCGGAGTGTCCCGTTCCGACATGTAGGAATAATGGATCGGAGTGTCCCGTTCCGACATGTAGGAATAATGGATCGGAGTGTCCCGTTCCGACATGTAGGAATAATGGATCGGAGTGTCCCGTTCCGACATGTAGGAATAATGGATCGGAGTGTCCCGTTCCGACATGTAGGAATAATGGATCGGAGTGTCCCGTTCCGACATGTAGGAATAATGGATCGGAGTGTCCCGTTCCGACATGTAGGAATAATGGATCGGAGTGTCCCGTTCCGACATGTAGGAATAATGGATCGGAGTGTCCCGTTCCGACATGTAGGAATAATGGATCGGAGTGTCCCGTTCCGACATGTAGGAATAATGGATCGGAGTGTCCCGTTCCGACATGTAGGAATAATGGATCGGAGTGTCCCGTTCCGACATGTAGGAATAATGGATCGGAGTGTCCCGTTCCGACATGTAGGAATAATGGATCGGAGTGTCCCGTTCCGACATGTAGGAATAATGGATCGGAGTGTCCCGTTCCGACATGTAGGAATAATGGATCGGAGTGTCCCGTTCCGACATGTAGGAATAATGGATCGGAGTGTCCCGTTCCGACATGTAGGAATAATGGATCGGAGTGTCCCGTTCCGACATGTAGGAATAATGGATCGGAGTGTCCCGTTCCGACATGTAGGAATAATGGATCGGAGTGTCCCGTTCCGACATGTAGGAATAATGGATCGGAGTGTCCCGTTCCGACATGTAGGAATAATGGATCGGAGTGTCCCGTTCCGACATGTAGGAATAATGGATCGGAGTGTCCCGTTCCGACATGTAGGAATAATGGATCGGAGTGTCCCGTTCCGACATGTAGGAATAATGGATCGGAGTGTCCCGTTCCGACATGTAGGAATAATGGATCGGAGTGTCCCGTTCCGACATGTAGGAATAATGGATCGGAGTGTCCCGTTCCGACATGTAGGAATAATGGATCGGAGTGTCCCGTTCCGACATGTAGGAATAATGGATCGGAGTGTCCCGTTCCGACATGTAGGAATAATGGATCGGAGTGTCCCGTTCCGACATGTAGGAATAATGGATCGGAGTGTCCCGTTCCGACATGTAGGAATAATGGATCGGAGTGTCCCGTTCCGACATGTAGGAATAATGGATCGGAGTGTCCCGTTCCGACATGTAGGAATAATGGATCGGAGTGTCCCGTTCCGACATGTAGGAATAATGGATCGGAGTGTCCCGTTCCGACATGTAGGAATAATGGATCGGAGTGTCCCGTTCCGACATGTAGGAATAATGGATCGGAGTGTCCCGTTCCGACATGTAGGAATAATGGATCGGAGTGTCCCGTTCCGACATGTAGGAATAATGGATCGGAGTGTCCCGTTCCGACATGTAGGAATAATGGATCGGAGTGTCCCGTTCCGACACGATAAGAATAAAGAGAAGAAATCTTGAATTAACTTAATATACTCGATTTCAAAGAATCTAATTCCCAAATGAGTATGGTGTGGAGGCTTGAGTCCTCATAGATGTGCTTGGGGTTGTTTTCAATGGTTTTTGTACTTGTTGATTTTCACCTGTTGAGTATTGTGGTCGGTTTTGCATTATTATTCCATATATATTGCTTTCTATTTTGAGTTGGCCGATGATACCTACTCAGTACTT
>NC_028646.1:65115902-65122504 GCF_001406875.1 Solanum pennellii
TTTCAGGGTGAGCTATTATTCCTAGCTCGGGCTGGATTCTCTTCTTCGCGTCTTGATGTCTTTGAAGTTCGGACATGGACCATCGTTTTACTTATTTTAGTTCTTAATTACTCTTAGACTTAGAAATTTGAGGATAGATGTTCTTGATGTGATGACTTCCAGATTTTGGGGATGATAAGTATTATATTTTTGAAGTTTATTTAATTGGTTATATTAATGAGTTTTGGTCTTCCGCATTATATTTTGTTATTCAAAATTTATATACTGGTAAGCGTTGGGGTTTAGATTTGTTGGTTCGCTCACATAGGAGGATAAGTGTGGGTGCCACTCGCGGCTCGTTTTGGGTCGTGACAGGAACTCTCAAAAAATCACTAAAAATCCAACAGATCAAATATATCACAAGTGTGGAAGTCTGGATCACTTTGTCAAGTTTGTCCTATAAAAGCTCTAGAGAAAAAGAGGAATAGTTCGGAGAAATAAAAGAAAATCAAGAATGATAAGTATGTTCTCACAAAGAGACGAATGACCAATCAAAAAGCTGATCTTTCAATGAAAAGGACCTTTGCCGCTATGGGGGATTTATTAGAAGAAGAATCTGAGCATGGAGGGTTCGAAAATCAATCACTACTTGCAATAGAACAATCAAATAAATATGATTTTCTTACACTCATTGTTGAAACACAGATTCTGAAGATGATGAAGAAGATGACGAACAAAACAAGGTAAATTTTCATCACATTAAATTAAATATTGAGTCATATTCTAAAAAGGAATTAGAGTCCTTATTGAGTGCTCTTATAGATGCATATCAGTCAATCAATTCTGAAAGAGAACAAATGATAAAAAAACTATGCATCTTTAAGAGAAAAAAATGACAATCTTGAGAAAAACAATCAATGTCTTCAAAATAAATTAAAAGAACAGATTCAGACCTCAAATTTAATTCACAAAGGCAAAAACTCTGCTAGTGAACTTCAAATTAGCTCTAGAAGAAAAAATAAAATTGTTATCCATAAATTGTCAAGCCTTAACAGAAAGAAATAGGTCGCTACAAGAAAATCTTGATCATACCAAACTTGATCTGGATCGAAATCTTAGATGGACCAGGTCCTCTGAAATTTTAACTCAGATTCAAGAAAGGCAAACCACCAGTCGAAGTGGAATAGATTTTAATAAACAAAATAATCTTGTAGCACACACTATTCATATGTCTAAAAGTTTATACACTCATTGTGGAAACTCAGGTTATTTAAAGAATCAATGTAAAGTTCTATTTGAAGCTTTGCAGAAAATTTTAAGTTCACCAAAAAGGAAAAAGACTGATACGGCTCAGAACTTGATCCAAATAAAAATGCTCTAGATAAAAGGTTTTCTTGTTTGTCTTTATGGGCTAGAAGAAATCTTATTCATCCTTTTACTCACATAAAGGGGCCCAAGATAATCTGGGTTCCCAAGACTAATCTTTGACTAGTGTTTCAGGTGAAGGTGAGAGGGAAAAATGTCAACTTGGTCCATGAATAGTGCATGCTCCAAACATGTGTTAAAGATGGTAGAAAATTTCCTCATTTCAAGGCGATAGTTTAATCCTTAAAGAAGATGAGAAAAAAGAAAGTGACATGATGTCAAACATCTTTGATGATGCAAATTTAGAGAACATTGCATATAAACCTGGTTCACATCTATCAATCATTGATGCACCTGAAAGATGAATTACTGTACTAACCTATGATCTTGGAGATAGGGGGAATAATTGAGCAATCGGAACAGTTAAAGTATGGTACACCTTCAGGGGGAACTTCGTTGTGTGAACCTGAAGCTAATTATTAATTGAAAGTTATTGAAAACTCTGGACTCAGCTTGTGATTCGTTTAATTTGGGAGATTTTGATGATGCCACATTCTCATGAAGGCCTTGAATATGAAGAACTTCAGAAAAATCAATCAAAGCATGGTCTTATCGAAACAAGTTGATGCATTATCATGATTTTCTTTAATAATTGGCTAGTAAACAAATAATCTTATGCTTAAGTAATTATACAATGAATATCTGCTAACTCAGCCTCGTACTGTAACAGGTACACATTTCAGTCACATCTCAAACAATGTTTAGAAAGCATGCGGATGTTATCTCTACTCTTTGCTAACACCATTAAGTAAATCATGGAGAAACACAAAAAGGGGCAACCTGGTTTCTCTGTAATACCCATATATGTACCATCCTTTTTCAATGTGAATTTCCTGAGTTTGGGTCAAACATAAGCACTAATGAACCTGGTCGATCATCAAAAATTCAACTTTCTTAAAAATCACCAAGAACGAACCCTCTTTGACAATAAGTATCGTTCAATCTCAAACTGCTCTAATGATGAAAAGCTCAGTATTGAAGTCACTCATGCTTTAATTTAGGGGGAACCTTGCTTTACCACCCACATCTGAACCAGGTACACAAACTTCCAAATTGATATTTCATCCATTTTAAGTGTATAACCTGTCTATATCTCAGGGGGAACAATTCTCACAGAAACAAGTTGTTTCTTGCTTTCATTACTGATAAACACATCTCTTTGTGAACCAAAATGTGGTGAATCTCTTACTTGTAGTTGGTACTCCTTCAAAATGTCATCAAGAAAAACTCTAATAAAAAAAATCATGGAGGAATGAAAATTTTATAGAGTAGAGTTTAAAAAAAATATGGAGGAATGATCAGAATGAAGGAGCTGGTGCACAATGGGCATATTTAAATTTTTTTATCAATGACAGTAACATCCCTTTCTTCCTCACTTTAGTAATCATTGTCCCAATCCTTATCCTCAATTTTTTAGACTCTTTGACTCGTTGATTTGCTTATGTCTGACTCGTACTCATGATATCATATGCTTTTGATTTAGGGCTCTAAGGGCTTAAACTGGTACACATTTTTTTATTCTGTTTCTCATTGAAGATCTTGATGGTGTGTGAGTTTAAGATGACTAATATCCTAAGATTAACTAACTATATTGTTAGCAGAAGTGTACTTGAAAGTGTTGCCCAAGTGGCTATGAGTTAAAAATGATATTGCACTCATTGAATGTTATTCGAGTTCTTTGGTTATTGGTTTTCAATGATGCCAAAAGGGGGAAATTATATAATGTGGATAGACATATGCATAGTTTGTCAATCAAAAAAGGGGAAATTGTTGGGGAATGAGAAAACATGAAGTTTGTAGTTTTGATGGATGACAAAGAGTTGTAGTTTTGATCACTAACAAAGAGTCTTGATGTATAACAAATCATTATTTATCATCATCAAAAAGGGGGGAAATATTGGAAAGTAGGAGAACATATAAATTAGTTTTGATGATTGATAAAGTGAAGGCATGGTTCAGTACTTGTTGTCGTATGTGTACTCTATGAGAGATTGCGGCAAAGAAGAAAAAGTATTGCGGCAAAGAAGAAAAAATGCAGAAATTGAGAGAAAGAAGGATACAAATGTGAAAAAAATAAAGAAGGAAAGAAATAAATAAGTAGCAATTCAAGTTAAATAAGGAAAGAAATAAAGAAATAACAATTCAAGCCAAATAAGGAAAGAAATAAAGAAGTAATAATTCAAGTCAAATAAGGAAAGAAGTAAATATAGACAAGTTCAAGAAGGAAAAAAATTTGTAATTCCTTTCCTTGTAGAAGTTCAAGGCAAATCAAATCTATAAAAGGATCAAGAAATTGAAGGAAAAAAGCATATTTGCATAAAGGGATAATGCCCAAGTACCCCCTCAACCTATTCCCGAAATCTCAGAGACACACTTATACTATACTAAGGTCCTATTACCCCCCTGAACTTATTTTATTAATAATTTTTTACCCCTTTTCGACCTACGTGGCACTATCTTGTGGGCCCAACGATGGTTGACTTTTTTTTTCAAACTATTGCCACGTAGGCTAAAAAGGGGTAGAAAATTACTTATAAAATAAGTTCAGGGGGGTAATAGGACCTTAGTATAGTATAAGTGTGTCTCTGGGATTTTGGGCATAGGTTGAGGGGGTACTTGTGCATTATCCCTTTGCATAAACACAAATCGAGAGAATTTATCAGCAAAGCCAGAACAATAGCTATTGTATGTTCACGAAATATATCATCTTGAGAGCAGTATTTTCTGGAGAAAAAACGCAGGCCTTCGTCACAGCAATGTAAGGACCATGTTCACCTTCATCACAACAATGTAAAGACCATGTCCACGTATCTGTTCCACTCAGAACTATTGAATGTTGAAGTCTGATCAATTAAAGTCTAGGGTTATTAGTCTTTGTTGATTTGTTCTAGATTTATTATTGAGTTGTAATAATTCCTAGATTGTGTAATAAGAAATGAGTTTGACTTATTGGGAGTTGAGTCTTGAGAGAATTGTAAGAAGAAGTTGGTTTGACTTTTTGGGAGAGAGATTGTGAGAATTGTAAACAAGAAATGAGTTTGACTTTTGGGTGGTTAGAGTTAAGAAGAGTTGAGAGTCTTTGTAAACAAGAAGCGAGTTTGACTTCTTGTTGAATAGAGAGTTTTCGATTATAGTTAATTAAAAAGGGTAGAGTTAGATTTATTGATTAACTGAGTTATAAATCTTGAATTAATATAAAATTTCGGTGTAATTTTTCCCTTCCTTGAGTTAGGAAAATTTTCATGATAAATCTTTATTTTATTGTGTTGCGCAAAATTACAAGAACCTGATTCTTATATCGGAGAGTAAGGTTTTCTTCAGAGATATTTGTGACTTTTCACTGCACCTATTAATATAGGTGTTTCATCCAGAAAGGCCACGTAACATGCCTCACTTGTCATTTTGTTTCTTAGCATTTCAAAGAGTAGACATTGCGTGGCTTTTGCTTGTATTACCAACAATAAAGCATAATGGAGAGAATTAAGTAATATCCTCTCCATTATAACTGTTTGATATGGACAAATATTGTCATATCTTATCTGTTTCACTTGCTGTTTGAAGAACAAATAATGCAGGGGTCATATAAGCATAAAGCTTCAAACAGAGTAATCTGATCGAATGAGTAGTAAAAAAAAAATAAAAATTATGTCATTTGAGATTGGTAACCAGTCTCATTGATCATAGATAACAGTTCTACCTCATTCAAGAATTCCCCAGGTATCTCGATCGCCCAGCCACTTAGCCTCCGAAATGAGTTAAAAGTTTGTCTTTTGTTGAATACTTGAAAGTAATAACCTGTTGTCCATACTTTTTATCAACCCAGAAATTTTTAGTTAGCTTCTGTTTCGTGGTTGCATTTCTCTCCAACTAATCAGAGAACACTCAAAATTTTAGATAATTAGAGTTGGTTCTGACAAGACAGCTTAGAAGAGTACTAACCATATGTATACATCATTTATTAATGTTATCAACTGCAAATGCTTGATGAAATTACCACAATTACTTTTTTTAATAAAGACACACGAAGTTGGATTTTCTCTTTGAAGTACTAAAAAAGGTTTTGTTTAAGCATTAATAACTTAAAGATAATAGCTTCATTCTAATTAAATAGAGTATATTATTGACTTATTCGTTATTGGGTTATTGGGTTTTATTGTTATTAATTCAGTTATTGATTTAATTGTTAAATTTGACAAAAAAAATTGAAAATTACTTAGAAATAAGACGACAAACTAATTTAATCATGCATATAAGTTTATAAGTTACATCATGCTAAAAAATAAACACTTTTACGTTGTAAAATAATCAAGTGTTTGGTACCGACGTGGTTGCTCGTGTGACTCTTATGTGGAAGAAGGGTATAAGTGTGGGCTGTGGAAATAGGCTTCTTCTTGTGCCATTTAATTGAGTGAATTTTAGTTGGACTGAAAATTTTGTTTTGTTTTCTTTTCTTCATAAACTTGGGCTTCTAATTTAATAATTAATGCAATCTTACAAGATAGCAATTTATAAAATGGAAATATCAATATTACAACTTTATATTTATATAAAAAAACATAGATACAAAATATATGTATTTATTAATTAAATTAACACAAAACTTTTAAATGAAGTGATGATAAATCCACTATTTCAGAAAAAAGATATAAAAACAAAAACATAAAATTTAAAAATACCATTTTATTATGCTATTGATTTAGAAGCTAAAAAATAGTGAATTAAAAAAAAGATGAAAATTGAATGTCAACGCTACTTACTTGTAACAATATTTAATATTTTGAAATACTTATATATTTTAGTTATATTTTGAAGTCAAAATTAGTGTTATACCCCATTTTAACTCGAGGTCTAAACAGTGTTCAACAAATTGGTGATTTCTAAATAATTTACTTAAAAAATCGTTATTTAATTATTTTTAAAGGTTAATTAGGACATCTAAATATTTAATTACGTAATATTAAAATTGATTCCAATTAAGTGGTCTTCTAGCATAATGTAACGACCTGTTTAGTCGTTTTGAGCAGTAGAGTTTATTTCTGGTAATAACTGTCTGGGTCGACGGATCCCACGACGGACCGTCAGGGGCACGACGGACCGTCGAGGGTGTCTCGTTCCAAAACACTTAGATTCTGAAAATTGGATACTGAGATCGACTCTCTGAACTTCACGACGGAATGGCAGGACGGACCGTCGTTGGC
>NC_028646.1:65124846-65125669 GCF_001406875.1 Solanum pennellii
GTAGAGGTCGCGGGAGGACGTCCTCTAGAGGAAGAGGACGAGCACCTGGCCCAGCTAGTACTAGGGCGGTAACTCCTCCACCGACTGAGGAAATAGTAAGAGAGGGTGAGGAAGGGGAAAATGAGCAAGTGCAGAATGAGGAATTACCACCCCAACCTACCCCAGAGATGATTAACCAGGTTCTTGCTTATCTTAGCGGGTTATCTGATCAAGGCCAGACACCTCCAGTGTTTTCTGCACCAGCACCTCAGGTTCCGGGAGTACAACATGTAGCTGATGTGGCTCCCCGCATGCATGCCTCATTGGAAATAGGCACGTTTCCTCGGCTGACTACAGGGCCTATAATGACGAGTGATCAACATGAGCTTTTCACTAAATTTTTGAAGTTGAAACCTCCAGTTTTCAAGGGTGCTGAATCTGAGGATGCCTATGATTTTCTGGTTGTTTGTCATGAGTTGCTACATAAGATGGGCATAGTAGAACGATTTGGTGTTGAGTTGACCTATCAGTTTCAAGGGAACGCCAAAATGTGGTGGCGGTCATATGTTGAGTGTCAACCAGCACAGGCACCACCTATGACTTGGGCATCATTCTCTAGCTTGTTTATGGAGAAGTATATACCCCGGACTTTGAGGGATAGGAGGAGAGATGAGTTCCTAAGCCTAGAGCAAGGCAGGATGTCGGTTACTGCTTATGAGGCTAAGTTCCGCGAGCTATCCAAGTATGCCACCCAACTTTGCTTCAGTCCACAAGAGCGGATTCGCCGTTTCGTGATAGGGTTGAGGTCAGATTTGCAGATTTCAGCCTTACAGGTAGCTGCTAC
>NC_028646.1:65130922-65184129 GCF_001406875.1 Solanum pennellii
AATAAGTATTGAGTTTTTAGAAGTTATTTAATCGATTTTCATTAATGAGTTTTAAGTCTTCCGCATTATATTTTGTTTATTATGGTTGAAATGTTGGGGTTTAGATTGGTTGGTTCGCTCACATAGTAGGATAAGTGTGGGTGCCACTCGCGGCTCGTTTTGGCTAGATATCCTGAAAAGAAGGAGTTAAGCATCCTCTAAGATTCGTTAAAAACGATTACTGATCAATAAAGAAAAAATAAAAATAATCATTAAAAGCTAAGAGTATATTAGTATTAATTAAAACTTGATATGATTAGCCATGAAAAAGTGAAAGTATAAAATTTTAAAATATATTATATTTACCGATGAATTAGACCGTAGAAACATCCTCTACAACTTTAAAGAATTTAATTTAGTTAAAGCCTATTATGATTTCCTTTTTCTTAAGAGTCAAGGGGCTTGAAAAAATGCATGTAACTAGTTGAGTCTTGCTTCCGAAACACATATTTTAAGGAAAATATTTTCATAAAATTAGTTTACAAAAATTTCTTAAAGTTTAAGATGTTAAATTTCCAACAATATATAATATGCATTTCGATTCATTTAAAAGCTAAATTTTTGTCTTCAATATACGTGTTAAAAAGATTTGCATTTTTAAACCTTCATTATATAACTTATTTCATGCTAAAAAATCTACATTTTAAGGTGTTAAGAAAAGATATAGAACTTAATTAAAAGGGGTTATCGTTCTAAGCCAAATTAAAATACCAAATCCAAAATCTAAAGGAAGGTAAGAGACGACTATGTCCTACTAACACTCTTAGTTAGTTTGCATTAATTCAAACATAAATTATAAAAAGCATAAAAATAGGTGCAAAATAATATATAAAACGTTAGTCAAAGAGATAACAACATATATGTATGCATAAAATTGTAAAGCTTGGAGGTAAGGAAAAAGTGCGGATTTTCTTTTGGAATGAGTGAATCATTCTAGACACGAGCTAAAATGCATATATTAATCGCTTCTCTAATTTGGAAAAGGAGATTAACGTAATAAACAAAACACATGGATCTTAAAAGACAACAAAAAAATAAAATAAAATAAATAAAAATTGAAGTTATAAATTAAAGAATAAAAGAACAATAAAAAGGTGAAATTAAGAAGAATATTAGACAAGAGGAATAATGTTAAGATCACTTTCTTTCAAGTATTCACCAAACCTTCAAGTGTATACAATATGAAATAGTGTAACATAGAGGAATACAAAAGGTTAATAATAAATATGATATTAACATGAATATAATGAGGAGGTTATGAAAGTGAAAGGTAACAAGAATAATGGTTATAAAGGTGGAGGTTATGAAGGTTATGGTCATTTTCATAATGAGAAAAGTAGTGGAGATAATGGGTGAGTAACTTCTTGGTGCACTCGACATCCACACTATAATATTTTATAACAAGAAAGTCATATAGAACTAGATGACAAACATATAGACTACATTTGAGAATATATGTACAAAAGAAAACTAAATGTCATCGACATTCAACTTTGAAATTCTAAAAATATACTTAAAAGGAACAATATAATGAATATGCACTAACTAACTACAAATTCAAAATATATAACCCGTATAGAGGCGGAACCAAAATTTTTGATAAGAAATTCAAAATTTGTTGAACTAGACATATAATATAGCCAAAGGAGGTTCGACATCTATTATATATACACATAAAATTAGTTTAATTATGTATAAATAATATAATTTTTCGCCGAAAGGAATTTATATGAACCCCTTCACATAAGGTGGCTCCGCCCCTGCGGGCGTACTGATCCCATGCGGCGTACTGATCCCATGCTAAATTAGCTTTAGAAAACTATTTACACAGATTTCAAATTTATAACACAAAATTTTCTAAATAAATGATTGAGAAGAGTGAGGAAGGCATGTGCTTGGCATATTTGGAACGTTGAAACCTTATGTGGTGCCAACGTGGCTGCTTGCGTGGCGCTTACGTGGAGGAGGAATGTAAGAATGAGCTTCTTTATGGGCCACTGTTGGGTTAGATTCTAGCTTCGATTGAATTTTTTGGTTCTTTTTTTCTTTTAATTTTTTGGCCTTCTAACTTAATAACCAATATTATATATAGTATACGATACTTAAATCCCATAATGTAAAATTTTAAATTATATTTTATTTTTATTTTTTTCTATTTTATAAAAATTCTTTATAATTACAACTGTTCGGATATACATAAATTTCATCCTGATACATTATATTTGATAAATTATATATGATACATTATAAATTTTTCTGTTACATTTAATATGGAACATTAATGTAAAATTGATTTTCTTTTCATTAATCACACAAAACTGATTTTCTTTTCCCATAAATCATACAAAATTGATTGATATCAATATATTCCAAATCTGTAACAACTTCACAATATTCAAAAAATAATTTTCATATTTTCCATGAGTTTAAATTCTTGAATATGATCAAATCCGTCATTGTAGATAATTGGACAAACGGTCTCGAATCGTCAATCCGAGATCGTCAAGTATAAGAAATCGTTGAGAAATATGGTTTCAATATATTACGCAAAATTGATTGGACAAATAATTTTTTTGGTGAATCTCAAATCCGCCATTGTGGATAAGGTAGAAATATTTCATCATTAATTTTTTCCTTCCCAATTCTTAAATTGTCTTTCTTTTAAAAAATATATTTAGTTCTTCCATCTAATTTTTTTTGATACATATGATCCTTTTTTTTTTAATATGTTACCTTGTATATTTGATTCTGATAACGAAAAGTTTCATGAAAATAGATCTAATCAACAAAACGATCTATTAATCGTAAAGAATTTGAGATCGAAGAAGTCAAAAAAAGGATTCATACTCGAGTTTGAAGTCTACTATTGAAAAATTTGGATCTGTCGTAACACAATCTTCACTGTCAAAAGATGCATATCTACAATGTATCTCGTTTATTTTTATTCTTAAATTAATCTTTGTTAGTATTATTACTAATCTGATACATTACTACTATAATGTCTTCATTTTATGCAATATATCATCTCCTAATCTTTCGACCTAACCACCCAAGATAAATGAATTTCGATTTATTTCTATGTTTTTTCAATTATTTAAGCTTCCATTTTATTGTTGATCAAATGCATGATACACCCTGAAAAAATTAGTGTTATCATATTACCAATGTATCATTTTTCAATTTATTTTTTTGATACATAAAACCCTAAGATTGTTTATTACTACTAAAGTAAGTCATTATAATAAATGACAGACGTGTACTGTAATTTTGTATCTATGGATTATGGTATGGTCATTATTGTGTATCTGAATGTGAATTGTATAAAAATGTATCGTCTTAATAAATTGTTGTGATCAACTATATTGCATATGATACAAAATTATGAATATAACAACTCATTCAACAATATGAATTTTATACGTGACACATTCATAAGAACTATTCAAAAATTACAAAATTAAAATCGAGTTGTAACCATCAAATTTACGTATATGAAACATAATATAGACTACAAATTATCTAAATTGTTTGTTGATACATACTTATAAAAAATTGTATTTGATATTCATTTAAGGTATATATGTTAGGTTTTATGTTAACTATTTTAAAATATGATACAGTGTTCTACTTATTACATTCAGTATATAATTTGAACTTTATATGAAATATTAACTATTTTAGAATATAATCATACACTATTATGTTTGTGAATATGGTACCACTCAATATGTTTCAGATACATTTTTTAATATAGTGTATCATTTTTATTTGTAGTTAATAATAATGTAAATGATACAATAAGATTGTGTGAAAAGGGTGTAAGTAAGCTTAAATAAACTGGATTTATAAATGTATCACAATAAATAAGAATTAAGTTATCTATCAGATACATACATGAGTGAATCCACAACTAATTACAATTAAATAATGTCCAATGTATTAGCATGAATGAATCAACAACTAACTAAAACTAAATTATAAGTTACATGAATGAATCATCAATCAAATTATCAAGTACATTGCATTGTTATGTGTCAAATGTATCAGCAACTAGCTACAACTATTGAGAAAAAAGAATTTTGTATGTGTATGCATGAATGAATCTGGTACTTAATTTATGACATTTTTATATCAGATTATATAAGATAAATATATAAGGCAATTCAACCTGTAAATAACAAGTAAATATATTGAAAGTTAAAGTCAGAATAAACAAGATATTTTAGAGAAACACTCTAAAACTTGCGTAGGAAAAAGTATTTCAAAACCGTAAAAACAAACACTCTAAAATTAGAGTTAATGTATCTTATCAACCATAACACTCTAAAAAGGTGTCTAACAAGTGATAGATAATCTATATTCGACATTAACTGTATCCTCTTGAGATGATCTGTGAATTGACTCTGGCTTTTGTGGATCTTCATTTTCACTAACATATTCTACCTTGATCTTTTCAGTACCAAACTTTCATAATATGGCTACATATCATATACGAAGGTAATTTGATCAGAAATCATTTCATAAAATACAGAATCTGCATTCCCTTCAAAATGCAGAAGATACATTATAAAAGTAAAGAAGATACTTATAATTCAAAACAAAATCATACGAATATATATAGGTGGTATCACTTATTTATGCTTATCAATAGCCAAATTTTTGTATCTGATAATTATTAAAACTATATATAATGTATCTTAAACATAACTAGTACAAATTTTGACTAATATACCACCGTTTAACATGATGCTAATGTATCGTATGGACACGAAAATAATTTAAGTTTTGACTGATACACCATTGAACATTATTTTTGTATTACTGACATGACATCTTGTGACAGATAACCAACTAAGCATATTACAATATTGATAATTTCATATAATTACAATAGCTACTCAAATAATGAATAAAATTAAGATTTATTATATCCATTAAATAAAATTAAATACTGATAATTATAATATGAAACTTGAATTTTATCATTAAGGTATAATTTTTTATTGACTAGCATAAATCAGTAAAAAAAGATGGAAAAACTTACCTATGTAAAGAAGGTCAAGAAATTGCAGGAACCAATTTTCGACCTTTTTTTTAATTTTTATCAATTTGCACTTTAGAAGATGAAGAACAATATTGATTCTCTATTGCTAATGGATGATGTAAACACTCACTTTAGAATATGAAGAACAACAATTATTTACTATTGCCAATTGTTGATGAAAACCTTAGATCTGATTTCAGTCCATTTAGGATCGTCGAAAAATTGATGAAATCGAAGAATCAGTAGAATGAAAAAGGTGAAAACTATATTCAGTGATTTGATATTGATTGATTGGAGAGAGAAAAAAATAATTTAAAATTCAAATTGGAATGAAGGATGTAACTGATTAGATTATGGGAGTGAAATAAAGAGAGGTTAAAGAAGTGAAATTAGGAGAAGAGAAACGTTGATTTGTAAGGTTGAAGTAATGCATCATAGTGATTTGGAGTAATGGAAAAAAGAAGGGATTTTTATAATATTTTAATATGGTAGGGAATAATAGAATATATGGTAATAAAGATGTGTATATATATGTAATTTTTCCTTATATATATATTATAAGATGAGAATAAAAAATTTATAAAATAAAATATCAATATTATTGTTTACATTTCTATTTTATTCAAATAAGGAGAAATGTCATGGTGACTAAAAAAATAATTGATTAACTCAAATTTAAAGTATTTAAAGAATAAAAGAATTTTAAAGGAGTCGCCACCTAATTTTAGGAAAAAACTAGAAACCATTAAGTGATCTCTTAAACCATTTGATTCTAGGTAAGAGTTCAGATTATTTCTAAGGAAAGATGTTAATCACCCTTCGAATCTACAAATGTGGGTCTCGAATGAACTTATTTTTTCAAATTGAGGAGGAGACGAAAATAATATACAAGTACAATCATCATTCAATATACACAAATAATAAAATAAAATAATCATGTAATAGTCGACTTAGGTTTATCTAACGTCAATACATACAAAATAATGCATAAAAATTATGATTCGAACGGAGTTTGAATAGCTTCAACGGGAAGTTGCTCCGTATACTTGTAAAGATACTTAGTAAAAGTGTTACTAATAAATAAATATTATTAAAAATAAATAAATCGAATAATAACTTAAAAATAAAAATCCACCTTATTAACACGGGGGAGGGGAGGGGGGGGTCTTGGAAATCGACAGTAATTTCTTCATCGGCAAATTTTAACAAATAAAATAGTATGAACATAGACTAAATTTCTTTCTTTTAAAATAGGGAGACCTCCAAAAACGACGGAGATATTTTTTCATAGGCCAATTTTAACATACAAAATATATAATTTTAAATTAAACTTTCATCCTTAAAAATGTGAATGCCTCGAAAATCGATAAAGATATTTTTTCATTGCTCCATTTTAACAAATAAATAATATTTTCTTTGCTAAAAAATCTAAATAAAAAATATGTAAGTCAATATCGAAAAATTGTATACTAAACAATATTAAAAGAAATTGATAGAAAATATAAAACAGTGATTTGACAAAGAAAGAAAAAAGTAACATTAAACGATAATTAATATAATATAACAAACAGCAACCATGAAAGAGTAATATTGAAGTTTGTTCATCATTTAATATAATAAAATGTACTAAAAAGTAAAACTAACATTAAAATGTTAAAATATTACTACTTCTCTTTCAAAAAAGATTCTATATTTTCTTTTTAATTTATTTAAAAAAGAATGATTTTTTTTAGATAATACTTTAATTTTTATTTTCACGTAATATATTTAAGATCACCACATTAAAAGATATTTTGATATAATTGATATAACTTCTATTTAAAAGTATAAGAATAAAAAATATTTTTTTTAAAATTTCTTCCAAATCAAACTAAATCATTCTTTTTTAAACGAAGAAAATAATTGCAAACAACCCAAAATAGCATACAATAACATAATAGATCATTAACAATAACAAAATAATACCCAAAATAAAACAGAAAATACAGGAACGATATCAATATAAGTGTCATCAGAAGAACTATATGAGCAACCCCTAATCAACCAAATTAAACCAAAATTAGTCAAAGACCACAGAATAAGAAAAATTAGAATTTTAACAACTGTAACTATGGAACAAAAACAGATCCCAACAATATCATTAACAAGATAAAACAAAAACAAACAACAAAAGAAATGGAGAAAAGGATTTTACAGTGGTCGTTTCTTGATGGTTGTGTTGTGATGAAACTGTGAGCTTTAACGGAGCAACGAGCTCGTCGGTGTTCCATTATCTGCCGGAGTAGCGAGGTATGAGATAAGATTTGTGTTTTTGGGTGGAAAAATTAGGGTTACATTCTTTTGAAAAATATATCTATCACACCTTGTTTCTTGACCTAGTAAATCTTAAGTACGGAGACATTTTTCAAAATAGCAACATTTTAATTTTTACTAGGGCTCCTAATATATTAAAATGTCGTTATTTTAATTTATTAAAGAATTAGTTATGTATTATTATTATTTTAAAAAGAATACAAATAATTGATAATAGAATAGAAAAAATCATTGAACATAAAAATTTAAAAATATTAATTTGATAAAGTACAACTAATTAATAACGAAAAAATCAAGAAAAATAATATTTCAAATAAAGTAATTTAATTTAATTATTGGTGTTTTACAAAAAAATATGATAAAAGAAAAAATGATTTGAGTTTTGAAAAATCAATTAATTTTATGATTTAAGAAAAATCGATAACAGAGTCGCTACTTAATTTTTTTTAGTAAAAATCAAGAAAAAACTTATAATTATTTTCAAAAGATTTAAACAGATAAAATCAATTGAAAAAGGGTTTGAAGTTCAATTTACACTTCGACAAGGTGTTAGGCCCTTGAAATGTCTGCTTAACTCCCGATTGATCGACGATTTGACTAAAAGACCTTTCAAATAATTTCCAAGTTTTAACTAAGTTTAAAATTTTATTTATTTCAAATGGAAATAAACTAAAGGAGGATTTTCTGGGAAAATAATTCAAAATGTCAACAAGGCTAATAATGAAAATAGAGTTAAGAATTAAATAATTAATATTTAATTTTAAATTTAAAACGGGAAATAACTATCTTTGAGAGTTAATTAAGTCAAAATTAAAGATTAAATAT
Source organism: Solanum pennellii (assembly GCF_001406875.1). Classification (NCBI taxonomy): domain Eukaryota; kingdom Viridiplantae; phylum Streptophyta; class Magnoliopsida; order Solanales; family Solanaceae; genus Solanum; species Solanum pennellii. The sequence goes on from NC_028646.1 coordinate 65,139,144, forward strand.
AATGTTAGTTAACACAATAACAAATAAATAAAGAGGAAAATGGAGGAAGTATTAAACTTGGGCCTTTGCCCCAAATTCATGTACATGGCCTACTACTAAAAAACATGTATAACTTACCTAAATCTCATAGTGTAAAACTTAAATAACATTTTATTTCTACTCTTTTTCAATTTACAAAAAACCCTTCAAAATCAGTGCTATCCAGATACGTAGAAAATAATTCAAATTCATTAATTCCAATACATTAAAACAAAATCAGTTACACTTTTAAAGAAAAGAAAGTCAATTTTGAATTTGAGTTCCACAAATCAAGCTAATCAATTTGCTGTCAATCTTTCTCAAATGGTAACAACTTCAATTAATTCAAAATTTAAATTTTAATCTCTCAATTCTCTTCCAAATCCTCCTAGCTTCAAACAATTCAACAAATTCTTCCAGAATCAACAAAATCAAAATTCATTTTTTTCTCTCTATTCATCGTCTCATGTTCATTCAAATTAGATCCAGATTTGTCCAAAATTTGATAAGATACATAATGAATAGTTGTTGAAAAATAGTTTCTTTTGTGAATCTCAAATACAACATTGTAGTGGATCGATGAGATGAGAAAAACATGAAAATTCGATATATATTAGAAGGAAATCACAAGAAAATGTTGATTCTGCTACTTAGCATACTCTTCATCTTATCTCGATCTTGGCACCACAGTAAGAGATGGTAAAAGAAGTTACTGACCACTTCAATTGGTATTTCAAAATACATTAGTTGATATATCATAAATTTGTTCTTCTCATCCTTTCTAAAAAAATCTCATTTTTTAATCAAACTTGTTGATAAATTGTATTGATACAACATGAACATGTCCATCTTGTTGAGACATTCTGAAACCTGAGAAAGTGAGATGAGGTATGAATGATACAAAAGTGATGAAATTATGGTTGGTCAAAAAATTAATTTGTGAATCTCAAGTCAACCATTGCATTTGATTAAAGATCAATGAGTTGAGGAAAAACTGGCGATCTGATACATCGTTTGAGCTGAAGAAATAAGAGTTTGAATTTTCAATATATCCGTTATGGATTGATACAACCAACAGAAAGGCAGAAGAGATGCATAACTTTGATGAATCATTCATACCTTTTATAATGTTGTGTAATCGTTTTTCTGAATTTTGTTTCTGAGATGGATAGATTTATCAATACATTACTATTTATGTATCTCGTTTAAATTGATAAATGTTGTATTTTTACCAGATACATTAAATAAGTAATTGTTGTCCATAAGATGTTCGAGATTGATACATTACTTTGTGGTAGTTGCTAAGATACAATTAGTAGAAATTCAAATTTACGTATCATATAGAAAATTGTATATTTGTTCATACAATAATAGAATGTTGCATATCCGCTACATTATATCATGTATCAATTATATAATTTAGTAGATGTAATACTGTGTTCCATAAAATTGTGTCTCAAACACACAATTGTGCAGTTGTGTTTGATAAAAAAAAAGTTATATTTGATATTAACAGTGTTTAAAAGACAGAATATTGTGTACATAATTCATCATGTTGTGTATTAAATACACGATTTGATATATGTATTAATGCGCTCCATTTTTATTGTATCAGATGCATAGCTGCAAGAACTTCATATTTTGCCTCGAAATAATCAAACTTTTGATAATAACATTTGTGTATCACCGTTTATGAATCTGATAAATAATTGTGTGACACCTAATGTATCAATGTATCATGTACTGTGGACATATATATATCCTTCTAAATTTAAATAAGATAGAAGATACATAGCAACACCTAGATACATGATACATGATAAATGATACATCTGGTAGAAATTTTATATCAAGTATCAAAACTAATTAAGTTTATGTATCAAAACTAATATTTCAATGCAATACACTGTGTATGATAAATTATGATGTATCATAGTGTTGAAACAAAGACATTATACATTAATTAAGAAACAAAATTGACTAGATACATTAAAAATCTAGTTAATGTATCTCAAACTATAACCGTAAAATAGTTTTAGTAATTTGAACACAATACGCTGTAAATAATGAAATTATAATGTATTATAATGTTGAAGCGAAGACATTATACATTAATTTAAGAAACAAAAACAACTTGATACATTAAAAATCTGATCTCATATATATCAGAAAAAGATAAACAATAAAAAACAGACAAAAAATCAACAATCTGATCTATTTTGACTTCTCCTTCTCAGCTATTACTTTAGAATACCAATATACATCAACTTTTCCCTACATTTACTTTAGAAAACGAAGGTACATTCTCCTTCTCAACATTCACTGTTGTATCTTTTTTTTTTACTATGAACATAGACGTCACCTATGAATATCGATCCAAAGTCCTTACCAAAGACACCAGTAGATTGACTTTTTGCCTTTTTTAAACATTTTTTTTCACAATCTATTTAGACGACGAAGAGGCATCTTTCTTTGACTAGTTGAGTAATATCAACACTAAAAGAATGGTCATGTCCATATGCATCAAGAAATAAAGACTAAAAGCAATAAAATTGAAGAAGATGACTTTGAAGGAAACACAGTATATCAATTGAGTAGTTTGAATTTGATTGACCGGAGAGAGAATCCTTTTGAAAATAAAATTGATATGAAAATTCTGACCGACAAGATTGTAGAGAATCCTTTTGAAAATAAAACTGATATGAAAATTGTAACTGATAAAATTATAGAGTAAAATTAGGGAGACAATAAAGGAGTGAAAAAAGGAAGGAAATCACGTGTCAAGTTGGTATACTAATGTATCTGCTTGACTTAAAAGTTGAGGGAAAATAAGGGATTTTGAAAATATTTTAAAATGGTAGGGAATAAAGGAAATTATTAAAAATAAAGATGTATATATAGGTTTTATCCAAAAAAAAAACATACCCAAGTAAGAGTTTGGGCCTATTTGATAAAAAAATCTGCTGTTGGGCCATTCTTTTAAGCCTTTTTGGCCTTCTTTTCACTCTTCAAATGACAGGATATACACCAAGTGTATATATGATAAACACCAAGTGTTTGACTCGTTTTGGACTACTAAATCTGTATTTCAGTTTTGTCATTTACATTTTCTGTATTTTTCAACCTGCTTTGCCGTATTTGAACCTATATAGAGTATTTACTACTGTATATAACTATATAAACATTTATATCAATGTATAATACCTCTTTTTCGGCATTTCAGAGCTTGAAATTTTGAATTCCAGCTTTGTTTAACCTTCAGCAACCTGCTTAACGACTTGCTAGACAAATCTTTGGGCTTTTATGGCCCATTAAGAAATGCAATGAGATAGATCATTGAATCCGTTGAACTCGATCGAGATTTTATAGGCACACCGAAAAGAAAAAGAAAAAAAAGATAAGGATTAGCAATGGCGTAAATCAAATTAAAGGTTCAGGAAATAATGAATTTATAGTTCACACTGGCACAAATGTCAAGTTCAAATAAACTTAACGATGGAGTACACATTATCCATCAATTTGAACTCAAAATCTTATACAAACATTGTAGTAATCCAAATAAATAAATAAAATGCCAACAAAATTCCCACTACAAACAAGAGAGTACAGAAAATTTAAATGGGATCACACAATAATAGCAACTAACAATAAAGTTACAGAGGCATAAATCTTCAAACAATTTCAAGCATACAGAAAACATTTTCAAATTTTGGAGTATGATAGCTAGCTATAAACACAACACACATATGCATATACTATATCGACAGAACCTAAGGAAGAATGGTGAATCAAATAAAAATATCATTTAAATAGAAACACAAACTCAAGCATGAGACATAAACCCAAATGGAAAGAGGAGCATGAAATTTATAGTGAAAAAAAATGAAGAAAGAAACTATGAGCTCTGCCATATATTTTACTTAGGTAACAAAACAAAAGCTTCAAGTAGGACAAAGGAAACATTGACTATTAATATAATATAAACCTAAACGACTAAAATAAAAACCAAAAAATAAAGAGAAGAAAAACAGATGCTTGAAAGTAAAGCAAATGGATAAAAGTAGACTCAACAATCGAAAGCAAATAACGAAATAGGCTTGAGAAGTGAAATATAGAAATTGTCATGATAAAGCTAAAAGACCAAATCGATAGCCAACAATAAGCCAAAGGAATTACTTAATCATACATGTCGTATATACAAGCTATCAACATTCAAAACCGATTAACGACAACCTAACAACAAAGTCGTGAATTCACTACATCGAAACACCATATCAAAGCAGAAAAAAATAAAAAAATGAAGTGAGTATTATAGAGGAAACATTACCTCTTCCTGGGCAGCGACTGAGACCAGACGAGCAGGGAAAAAGCTTCCCACGACAACAACGAGAATCCGATAACTTCGGAGGATAGTGAATAAGCGAGAAACCAAGATTAAAAGAAACTCATGATTCTTTTTGGAATCAATATTCGATGAAACTACTATAAAATCTAGAACCTCCGACGAAAGCTTCCGAAAGAAAGAAAATCTAAAAAATGTGGCTACTGGAGACAAACTATCTTCCGATTTCTTCCTCTTTTTTTTTTTGTAACCCATTGACTCTATTTTTTCCCCACCCCTACAATAAAGAAAAATATGAGAAATTTATAAAAGAAAATCTAGGTCAGACTTTGGGGGAATTTGGGAGGGATTTTTAATGAATTCAAAATTTGAAATTCGAAATGCAAATTTCTCAAGAGGTACGGTGTCAGCTCGAATTGTATCAATCACCTACGGAATTCCAATGTCATCCGTTTGATTTTTGAGAAAAAGACGAAGGAGTAACTCGATTTAGACACCTGGATATCCTCAAAAACGGCTTTATACGGAGAGGAGGATAAGGGAGAGAAGGGACGACCAACAACGCTCGCGTTGGGCTGCTGGGCTTGTTCTTGCTGAACTGGTTTTGGGGCGTCTGGCTCGCTGTCTGCAACGTGAAGAAATCAAAGAAGAAGGAAACGTATAGTGTCGGGTCGTTCTTTTGGTATTGTGTTGTTGGATAATGAGTTTCTTATACGAGTTGGGCCTGGGGAAGGTTAATTGAAATAAGTGGGTTGGGAATAATTGGTGTATTAATGGGCTGCTGAAAGTTGAAAATTAAAGGCCCAAAATGATTTATCCCAAATGGGTTTAAAGGATTTGGCTAATACCAAAATATAAATAGATAAATATAAATTAATTAATGAGCTTCTTGATGATAACGAAATAAATTAATTGACTTAATTACAAACTCAATAAATTAAAAATATAAACTATTATATAAGTAGACTCATTGACAAAATTTTAACTAAAATTAAAATCTTTTTTACAATTTTCAAATATTCATAAATATAATAATTATATACATAATTATGTAAAAAAACATATATATTATCTAAAAATTATAAAAAGTGACAAAACTATTTAAAATAACGAGCAAACTTTATATTTTTCTTAAAATTTTATAAAACTAATTATTTTAATCATTTGAAATCGAAGAAGCTCGAATTGATTGATTTATATGGTGGAGTTCCAAAATTGGGTGTCAACAATTGGGTGCAGTTTAAATTCTTCATAATTTAATTAGAGTAAATAGATTAAAGAAGATTTAATTTTATTCACTTTACGAGTAATAATCTTAATGCTTATTTGGTGATTTACAGTGACATGAATTGTGACTAAATAATGACACCATTTGTCACAACCAGAATCTAGATCCCAGATAAGACCGGCGTCGTTGATCTCTCAGAGGTCGCAGACAAGCCTACATACATTATCGTTACATCATCTAGGTTAATTTTAGCGGAAAATTTAAAACTTTTAGTTACTTGAAGTATAAGTAGACTTCATAGTAGGATACGTCATACTCATATAAGATTTATCTATATCAGTTTAAAATCGTTAACAACAACCATCTAATACCAAGATACTCAACTGAATGAAATAGTCATATCTGCATAAAATATAAAGTTGCCAGAATGGCACCAATACAATGTCTGAAAATAATTGAGAAAGAAACGCTAGTGGAACATACTCTACTAACCCAAGCCTACATCTAAGCTAGAATATAATGGGCAAGGGTCCTCGAAAGCATGAAGGCCTACCAAGTGTGAATGAATGCTCCACGACCGGATAACTTCAGCGTCGTCTCGTAAACTCTAGCGTCCACCTGTACCTGCACCTAAAAGTAAAGAGTTGTATGGGATTAGTACACACTTGTACTAAGTATGGGTATATGCAAGCACACACCACGGACATGCATGATTTAGAATAACTCTCTCCGAACGAAATGAGTTATGAAAAGTCAAGTCAGTGGACTTGCCAAAATCGGATTAGTAAAGTCATGCCATGAGAGTAACATGCATCATCATACGTATCATATTGCACAAAGCACATAACATATTGCATATAACACATAACATATTGCATATAGCACATATCATATTTCATTTAGTTCGTTCATATGCCATGAGACCTTGGAATCATGGACTTAACATTAGGACTTCCCAATGAGGGCTCAACATATGGGACCTCAACTAGGGAGCCTTCTTTAGCAAACACAGAGTCTGCTTCATTCATTCATACGTACTTCACTTTCTTTCATTCATAGGCTAGTGCAAACACCAGCTGTACCTAGGATGTAGTTTAAGACTTTCATCGGTTTTACCATTACTTGAGAGTCTAGTTCACCTCTTGATTATCCTATCCAAACACCTTTGGTATCATTCATTTCATTAACTCTCATACTTTGAGAAACTTCAACTTTAACCGACATAGATCATGTGAGCATCATGAATCTGGTGTCTTCCTCACACCGAAAAGAGATAGAGTCACTGGCCAAGGTGAAACCAAGAACATACCTATCTCGCATAGGTGGAAACCACTGACTAGTTCTTATGTTGGCAGCATAGTTACAAAACTAGGAGATTTAGGGAGACCCATACCAGTCTCGACGGACAATCTCATCTCATGGGAATTACACGAACCTCTGCCTTCCCGAAAGAAGGAATTGTAACTCATAGCTAGCCTATCAGTGCTCAATATAAAGTTCCATTACATATATCTCACACATCATAGAAGCTGGCTTCTAGCATGAGGACATCATAGCTCATTAGATGATTTCTCATCTCATCATTTCGTATTAAGTATGAAGGACATCATAGCTCATTAAATGATTTCTCATCTCATCATTTTGTATTAAGTATGAATTGTCCTTACACTTACATGTAGAGTGTGATTGAGACTTATCTCTTAATATTCAACACTCTCTTAGGTGAGTTCTTTTGGTAACATTATATTGGCGTAGGCGCAACTTGTATCACTTGCACTAGGCTCATATTGTGGTGCCACCCTGTTCTTTCTTAACATCTTTTCATTTCATCTTTACTCACCTTTCATTATTTGCTCATCGTATAACATACATATGCTCTCTTGGAATTTACATTGAGGGACATTGATTCTAGGCGTAGATACAACTTGTCTGACTTGTACTAGTCTATCCTCATGTAGCCACTCTTTCATTGCTTATTCATTGTTTAGCATAAATATACTCTTTTAGAAATTTCATTTAGTGACACTGATTCTTTTTAGGCATAGATGCAACTTGTCTCATTTGCACTAGCCTATCGTCATATAGTCACTCTTTTCTTTACATATTAACTATGAATTCATTCTTAACACTTTCTTTTGGAGTATACTTGAGATTTGACTATACATCATGCTACAGTCCCATTACGTGAATGTTCATTTCATCGTATGTCAATGAACTTGGCCTTTTAGTGTTTTTTCACACTCTTAATTAACCCTTCTGGGGTCTCATCATTCATCACATAACATCTTAGGTTCACTTACTTTATAAACGTATGTTAGACTTATGAGTCCACACACACAAGCCATGAGGCTTCATTCATACTTTATTTAAGTAATTCATATTGTCCAAGATTATGTGGTACAAGACTTATGCATCTTGTAAGTATGTCAAGGTCTCAATTTGATTCCAATAGGTAACATTCATTAATTATTTAATCATGTAAGACTTATGTGTCAATACGGAATTGGACAAGGGAACCCGATTTCGAATCCCTTGAGCAACGCTTAATTTTATATTAAACTTGATAATTGCATTTTTCAGATATGGAGAATCCTAGTTCGATCCCTATCACCCTCATATCATTTTCTTTCTTATCCCTCTTCTCTTTCTCGTTTAAGACAAAGAGATTGTGGGATCAATTCCCCACAAGCTCATTCTTTTTCTCTTAATTTTTCACTTAACTTTCTCACCTATCCAAGAGGTTGTGGGTTCGATCCCCACTCACCTCATTTTGTTTTCTCCTTTATTTTTCTCTTAACTCTCTCACCAATTCAAGAGGTTGTGGTTTCAATCCCCACTCACCTCATTTTATTCTTCTCCTTTATTTTTCTCTCAACTCTCTCATCTATTGAAGAGGTTGTGGGTTCAATCTCCACTCACTACATTTAATTTTCTTTTCGTTTTTATCATGAAATTTTTATGTAATTTGCATTTGGTGAGGTCTTGGGTTCAATCCCCAATGACCTCATATTTTTTTAAAAAAAATTAAAACTCTCATTTTTTCAATCTTAGGTCGAGACCAACAATTTCCAGCAAGCTGGAAATTTGGTCTCTTTCAATCCATCTTTTCTCAAGTTTTTATGTTGATTCTTGGAGTATTTCGGGTGACATTTAACCAGCGACATTATTCTTATATGAACATCAAACTTTTGACATTTTCATACGCTTGAAACACAACATTTTTAACATACAAATTTCAGGCAGCAACATAGTTAATTTACAGCACACACATGCTCAAACAGTTAACTTAATACACTTTTCCGGAATACATCTTTCATTCCTTACATAATTACCAAATACATATTCAACACAAAATCACAACCAGACCTAAAATTATCTACCAGAAGACATACCAACACATGCTTTGAATCTTTCAAAGGATCTAATGACAGGGGCATGCAACGGGGACAACCTTAGTTTTTCAATTGCGATTAAATAGAACCTTAAGGGTCTCTTGGGTAAGGATACCAATAGAAAAGAAACCCATACCTGAAGTTGTTCAAAAGTGATTCAACGTGCTGCCTATTTCCCCACTAAGCCAACGTCTCACCACCAAAACCACAAGCAAAATCCGTTGAGAAATTGATTTTTACCTTTCTTTTTAAACTTGTTTTGCTTTTGAGTTTTTAGCTTTCAAGTTTTTGATGAACCTTTGTATTTGACGTTCTGCTCTTGTTCTCTTGTTGAAGGCAGATCGTGAGTGAGAGAGAATTGGTGAGAAATGTGTGAGAGTGTTAACTTAGGATTAGGAGATTAGGGAAAGACTTAGTCAAATTAGGATTTATCTTTAATTAATAAATAAAATATGATTTTTTTTCTTTTTCTTAAATCAAAAATTAAAATATTAATTAATCAAATTAATCCACTACATAAAATAAATCAAATTAAATCATTGCTCCCACCAAGGCTCGAACCCGGGTGGAGCAATATTTCGCTCAAATGGTCAATTCGGCCCTTTTTACCCAAATTGCTCCTCCACCATATTAATTAATTAATTAATTTTACCCCTAGACCCTCAAAACTTAAGATTACCCCTTTTTAAGTTTGGTTAAGACTCATCTGGGTAGCTCTTCATATTCGGGTGCCCTACATGGCTGGACCCAACCTTTCCTAGCTCAACTAACTCACCAAGTTGGTTGGCTTGGCTGTTGCAAGGGTTCAGAGGTCTGGTTCTATGCGCATCGATCCGTGTGAACCTGGTCTAATCATAGGCGTTCTAGATACATTTAGCATTACTTAGCATAGCCATTTTAGGGTTGTTACATTATCCCCCTCTTAGGAACATTCGTCCCCGAATGCCATTTCTAATTATCTAGCACAATGCCAGTCATCTAAAGAACATATGCATACCTAAGCAATTCAATGCTTTTTATTGGTGAATATCTAATTCATATATTAGCAGGTCGATGCACATCCTTGAAACCTACTAGCAGTTTCGCAATGATAGACTAAGAAACTCTTTCCTAAACTAGTCTCATCAAAGCATACAACGTAAATAAACACATAAGTCATATAAATCAGCAACCAACATGATGACTCCAACATATTAACTTCATACTAGTGCATAAAACCATACACATGAAAAACTAATTTAGGCTACGCACCCGAGACATCACCAGAGGTATCTTCTCCTACACTCCTAGACTTGAGTGCAAAGAATCGTTGCCTCCTTGGAGCCTCTTTACTAGGACCATTCGACTGAACTTTCTCCTTCCCTTTTTCTTGACCTCTCCTATTTGGAAAATCCTTCATCATGTGACCGATTTCCACAACTGTAACAAGCGTTAGAGCCCATCATACACTCTCCTTCGTGCAGTTTGCCACACTTCCTACAAGGTGGCCTCTCCTGAGGTGTATCTACTTCATTGTTTCTCTTAACTTTGGGCTCAGAATCTCTATCATAGCGACCCTTGGATGAACTTGACTCCCCTTGGTGGGAGAGTCCCTTCTTAAACATGGGCTTATCCTGATTTCAGTACTACTCTTCCTTGAAAAATTCTCCTCAGCTTGCCTTGACCTGTTCCCTGCCCTATTGTGTTTCCTCTTCATACTTTCCTCCACTTGCTGGACATGGACCATAAGACTAGAAAGGTCAATGCTGTCATGCAGCATAACTGCCCTACACTCCTCCTCCAAATCCTTTGAGATTCCTATAAGGAACCTGCTCATCTTGTTCCTGCTGTTCAACACAAGGGAAGTGGCATACCTGGAATACTTCACAAATTTCAAGGAATAGTACTCGACAGTCATCGAGCCATGCTTAAGGTTGATGAACTCCTCAACCTTAGCCTCTTTCATCTCACTGGGGAAGAATCTCTCCAGGAAGGCTGTCTTAAACAACTCTCATGTGACCGGACCTCCGCCTAAAGCCCTGCTATCCTTCCACATCTTTAACCAAGTGTGTGCAACATCCTTCAGCTCATACGAGGCCATCTCAGCTTTCTCAATCTCCGTGGCCTCATCGCCACCAGAATCTTCTGGACCTCCTTCACGAACTCCTGAGGGTCCTCTGCAGTCTTAGATCCTGAAATTATTGGAGGATTCATCCTCGTAAAATCTCACAACCTGTTCGCCATGTTGTGGGCTGGTGGGTTCTCCCGCTGAACCTCCTGCATGTTTGCCTGGGCTGTCATAGCCTGGGCCTGCACAGTTATTGCTTGAGAAATCTATGACAAAGCGGTCCGCACCTCCGCATCAGTCAACCCAGCTGGGTTAACTAGCATGGCCACTCCTACAGCTGGAGCCTAGGGTGGAACTTGGTGGCCCCTAACAGTACTTCTCTTCTCGCTCGACCAACGTTCCTTCTTGTGTTCATATTTTGAAAAACATAAGAATTGATGTCAGATACGCTCATAACACCAAGAATCAGTCATCAGAGAAGGCACGATAAGATCAAAAGAATGGGATTTTCCTACGCATCATGCAGTCTCGAATTCAGGATAGTGGTGCACTTCACTACCATGACTTAGAAACTACCCAATGTGGTTGATGTGAACTTATTACCCTCAGAATTTAACCTAACGCTCTGATACCAACTTTGTCACGACTGGAATCTAGACCCCAGACGAGACAGGCGTCGTTGACCTCTCAGAGGTCTCAGACAAGCCTACATACGTCATCCTTACATCATCTAGGTTAATTTTACCAAAAAATTTGAAACTTTTAGTTACTTGAAGTATACATAGACTTCATAATAGGATACATTATAATCATATAAGATTTATCTACATTACTTCGTAATCGTTCACAACAACCATCTAATACCAAGAAACTCAACTGAATGAAATAGTCATATCTGCATAAAATATAAAGTTGTAAGAATGACACAAATACAATGTCTGAAAATAATTGAGAAAAAAACGCTAGTGGAACATACTCCATTAACTCAAGCCTACATCTAAGCTAGAATATAACGGGCAAGCGTCCTCGAAAGCATGAGGGCCTACCAAGTCTGGATGAATGCTCCACGTCCGGATAGCTTCAACGTCGTCTAGTAAAATCTAGCGTCCACCTGTTCCTGCACCTAAAAGTAAAGAGTTGTATTGAATTAGTACACTCTTGTACTAAGTATGGGTATATGCAAGCACACACCACGGACATGCATGATTTAGAATAGCTCTCACCTAACGATATGAGTTATGGAAAGTCAAGTCAATGGACTTGCAAAAATCAGATTAGGAAAGTCATGCCATTAGAGTAACATGCATCATCATGCGTATGATATTGCACACAACACATAACATGTTGCATATAACACATATCATATTTCATTTCGTTCAATCATATGCCAGTGACCTTGGAATCATGGACTTAACATTAGGACTTCCCAAAATGAGGGCTCAACATATGAGACCTTAACTAGGGATCCATCTTTAGCAAACACATAGTCTGCTTCATTCATTCATACGTACTTCACTTTCATTCATTCATAAGCTAGTGTAAATACCAGCTATACCTAGGATGTACTTTAAGACTTTTATCGGGTTTACTGTGCAATGACCAAGAATGACCTAGTGTTATTACTTGAGTCTAGTTCACCTTTTGATTATCCTATCCAAACACCTCTGGTATCATTCATTTCATTATCTTTCATACTACGAGGAACTTCAACTTTGACTTACATAGATCAGGTGAGCATCATGAAATTTGGTGTCTTCCCCACACCGAAAAATGGTGGAGTCACTGGCCAAGGTGAAACGAAGAACATACCTAGCTCGCTTTGGTGGAAACCACTGGCTAGTTTCTATATTGACAACATAGTTCAAAGACTAGGAGATTTAGGGAGACCCATACCCGTCTGAACGGACAATCTCATCTCATGGGAATTACACGAACCTCTGCCTTCCCGAAAGAAGGAATTGCAACTCATACCTAGCCTATCGGTGCTCAATGTAAAGTTCCATTACATATATCTCACACTTCATAGAAGCTGGCTTCTAGCATGAGGACATCATAGCCCATTAGATTATTTCTCATCTCATCATTTCGTGTTAAGTATGATTGTCCTTACACTTACATGTAGAGTGTGATTGAGACTTGTCTCTTAATGTTCAACACTCTCGTAGGTGAGTTCTTTCGGTGACATTATATTGGCGTAGGCACAGCTTGTATCATTTGCACTAGGCTCATATTGTGGTGCCACCCTGTTCTTTCTTAACATCTTTTCATTTCATCTTTACTCACCTTACATTATTTGCTCATCGTATAACATAAATATGCTCTCTTGGAATTTATATTGAGGGACATTGATTCTAGGCGTAGATACAACTTGTCTGACTTGTACTAGTCTATCCTCATGTAGCCACTCTTTCTTTGCTTATTCATCGTTCAGCATAAATATACTCTTTTAGAAATTTCATTTAGTGACATTGATTTTTTTAGGCATAGATGCAACTTGTCTCACTTGCACTAGCCTATCGTCATGTAGTCACTCTTTTCTTTACATATTAACTATGAATTAATTCTTAACACTTTCTTTTGGAGTATACTTGAGATTTGACAATGCATCATTCTACAATCCCATTACGTGAATGTTCATTTCATCGTATGTCAATGCACTTGGCCTTTTAGTGTGTTTCACACACTTAATTAACCCTTCTGGGGTCTCATCATTCATCACATAACATCTTAGGTTCACTTACTTTATAAACGTATGTTGGACTTATGAGTCCACACACACAAGCCATGAGGCTTCATTCATAGATTATTTAAGTAATTCATATTGCCCAAGATTATGTGGTACAAGACTTATGCATCTTGTAAGTATGCCAAGGTCTCAATTTGATTCCTATAGGTAACATTCATTAATTATTTAATCACGTAAAACTTATGTGTCAATACGGAATTGGACAAGGGAACCCGATTTCGAATCCCTTAAGCAACGCTAATTTTATATTAAACTTGATAATTGCATTTTTCAGATGTGGAGAATCCTAATTCGATCCCCATCACCCCCATATCATTTTCTTTCTTTTCCCTCTTCTCTTTCTCGTTTAAGACAAAGAGATTGTGGGATCAATTCCCCACAAGCTCATTCTTTTTCTCTTAACTTTCTCACATATCCAAGAGGTTGTGGGTTCGATCCCCACTCACCTCATTTTATTTTCTCCTTTATTTTTGTCTTAACTCTCTATCAATTCAAGAGGTTGTGGGTTCAATCCCCACTCACCTCATTTTATTTTTCTCCTTTATTTTTCTCTGAACTCTCTCATCTATTCAAGAGGTTGTGGGTTCAATCTCCACTTACTACATTTAATTTTCTTTTCGTTTTTCTCATGAAATTTTTATGTAATTTGCATTTGGTGAGGTCTTGGGTTCAATCCCCAATGACCTCATATTTTTTTTAAAAAAATTAAAACTCTCATTTTTTCAATCTTAGGTCGAGACCAACAATTTCCAGCAAGCTGAAATTTTGGTCTCTTTCATTCCATCTTTTCTCAAGTTTTTATGTTGATTCTTGTAGTATTTCGGGTGACATTTAATCAACAACATTATCCTTATATGAACATCTCATTCTAACATTTTCATACACTTGAAACACAAAATTTTTAACATACAAATTTCAGGCAGCAACATAGTTAATTTACATCACACACATGCTCAAACAGTTAACTTAATACACTTTTCCGGAATACATCTTTTATTCCTTACATGATTACCAAATACATATTCAACACAAAATCACAACCAGACCTAAAATTATATACCAGAAGACATACCAACACATGCTTTGAATCTTTCAAAGGATCTAATGACAGGGGCATGCAACGGGGACAACCTTAGTTTTTCAATTGCGATTAAACAGATGCTTAAGGGTCTCTTGGGAATGGATACCAATAGAAAAGAAAACCCATACCTGAAGTTTTTCAAAAGAGATTCAACGTGCTGCCTATTTCCCCACTAAGCCAAGGTCTCACCACCGAAACCACAAGCAAAATCCGTTGAGAAATTGATTTTTACCTTTCTTTTTTAACTTGTTTTGCTTTGGAGTTTTTAGCTTTCAATTTGTTGATGAACCTTTGTATTTGACGTTCTGCTCTTGTTCTCTTGTTGAAGGAAGATCGTGAGTGAGAGAGAATTGGTGAGAAATGTGTGAGAGTGTTAACTTAGGATTAGGAGATTAGGGAGAGACTTAGTCAAATTAGGATTTATCTTTAATTAATAAATAAAATCTATTTTTTTATCTTTTTCTTAAATCGGTAATTAAATATTAATTAATTAAATCAATCCACTAGATATAAATCAAATCAAATCATTGCTCACCAAGGCTCGAACCCGGGTGGAGCAAGATTTCGCTCAAAGGGTCAATTCGGCCCTTTCTACCCAAATTGCCCTTCCACCATATTAATTAATTAATTAAATAAATATTTAGAATAATTATAATTCTACCCTTAGCCGGAAAAAACCATTTTATCCCTAGACCCTCCAAACTTAAGATTACCCCTTTTTAAGTCCTGTTAAGACTCATCCGGGTAGATCTTCATATTCGGGTGCCCTACATGGCTGAACCCAACCTTTCCTAGCTCAACTAACTCACCAAGTTGGTTGGCTTGGTAGTTTCAAGGGTTAAGAGGTCTGGTTCTACGCACATCAATGCGTGTGAGCCCGGTCTAAAGAGAAAATATTCAAAGATGAGTGAAGAGAGCTGCTATGATGGTGGACTAGTGGTGGTTCAACAATGGTAATGAAGAACATGTATATGTGAGATGATTTTTTTGAGTGATGAGAGAGAAGAGGAGGGAGTGGGTGAGAAAGAGAAAATTAAATAAAAGACAAAATTAAAAAAATTATATATCAAAAAAGTCAAAATATTTTTAAAATATCTTTTTATCAGTTTTTTCAACTTTCACATGCTTTCAAGAGAGTGAACACTCCTTGTGCCATGTCAACACTTGAGGGGTGCATTTATAGCACCATAAACAGTTCAAGGGGGTAATAAGACTTCGAGAAAATATAAGTGTATAGTTGAGAATCCGATTATAGGTTGAAGGTGTATTTGACCATTTTCTCTTAACTAAATAAGTACGAAGTTTTAAATAAAATGACGATAAATCTCTTATTTAAGAAAGAGGATATAAAAACTAAAAGATATAACTTGAGTAGATCATTTTTGATACACTATTAATTTCAAAGTTAAAAAATTAATGAATTAAAGTAAAGAAGGGTCAAAATTGAGTGTGTTAACAATCGGTATCAGAGGTTAAAATGGCTAACGCTCTGATAGCACTTTTATTTATAAATAAAATTAAATATATTATATTGAATCTTTATGTAAAATAAAATTTGATATATACAAGATAATGTGACACTTCTCTTTGACTATATTTGTTGACACCCAATTTTGACTTAAAATTTTTAAAATTCGTAACTTTTAAGTTTTATTTATTTAATAGTTTAAAATATTTTTTTTATAATTTTAAATAAGTTTATCGATAATTATCCTTATTTATCAAAATTTAAAAAATTTTATCAGTTAATTTTAAAATTGCATTATATGTCATTAGTTATGTTTATTATATTTTTTAAAGATTCATTTTATTTGTTACATTAGTTAGTATTCATTTTGATATTTTGCATTGTCTAGAAATTCATTCAAATACGAATATAATTTGCATACACAAATTGATATATGATTTTGGGTCACAATCCCAAACCCACAATTTAGGCCCATTGCATAATTGTTTTCCTATTTAAGTTTAAATTAGGTCAAAATGAAGGGAGTGATGGATATATTGGATAAATTAGTAAACTAGACAAAATCCTAACATATTTATTAAAAACATCTATAGTTTATAAATATTAGTAAAAATATCAAAATGTCAATATTTTAGAAAATATTGTGTATCCTAATTTAGTTTCTGTTTTACCTCACTTTAATTATACATTTTCATCTCATTCTCTCTCAAATATTGGGGCATTTTACTCGTGAATGTTTGAGCCCAAAATGTAGCATTTCTAAATGCATCTCTCTAAGTGCAACATATGTTTCTAGCACTTTTTTACTAAGTGAATCTTATCCTATGTTGGATTGTACATTATGGATCCACGTGAGTCGAGATCGAGATTTGTGAAATTTCATCGAGTTTCGTCGAGTTTCATCTAAATCAAGATGGATCTACGTGAAAAATTATGTGAAACTGAAAGTCAAATGGATTAACACTTGTAAAGTAGATGTGCGTGGTGATCGTTGTTTGATGTTGCATAACGTCCTATATGCACCAGATATTCAATAAAACTTACTATATGTGTATGTAGTTTTAGACATTGATTTTGATTTTTTAATCCTAATGGTGTTACAATAATTCTAGGTAATATTTTTATATGGTTTTGGACTTTGTTATGACCATTTTATTGTATTTAGATTGTAATCCTTCAACTTATGACTATTATGTTGACGGTTGTGTAATGACATGTTATTCAAGTAACAATGATATTGATGCTATCACATGACATGCAAGATTAGGTAACATAGGCAAAGATCGAATCAATAGTTTGACAAAAGAAGGACATTTAGGTTCTTTCACTAAGATTGATATGCCAACTTGTGAAAAATTTATTGCTGGTAAGATCACTCGTAAAGCATTCGAAACGCTAAAAGAGATGAGTTCAAGTTTCAATCAATTCACTCTAATATTTGTCGTTCAATGAATGTGAAGGCAAGAACTGGTGGTATATAGTTCATTATATTTATTGATTATTTTACGCGATTTGGTTATGTCTATTTGATTTCTCATAAATATGAAGTCACTTGAGTGCTTTAAAAGATTTATGGATGAAGTTGAAAATCAATTTGATAAAATCATAAAGGCTTTAAGAACTTGAGGACGTGAATATTTGTCAAAACAATTTGAAGAATTATGTACTGAAAAAGGTATTATCAAACAATTAACTACTCTTTATACACATCAAAAAATGATGTAGCTGAAAGAATGAATAGAACATTGTTGGACATGACGAGATCAATGATGGCGGAATCAAAGTTATCTATTTATTTCTAGGGAGATGCATTATTGACTGCGGCTTACATTTTGAACAAAGTGTCTTCTAATTAGTGCCTTCCACTCCTTAGGGACTTTGGACTAGTCATAAAGAAACTTGAATGATCTTCGATCGTGGGGGTGTGCAGGATACATTAAAATTGTTTTGGTGAGTTTGGAAAACTAATTCCAAAAGAAAATAAATATATCTTTATAAGGACTCTGAACGCTCCAAAAGGTATGTGCTCATTGATGAGTTGGAGGATGGAAGTATTACTGAAATTGTATCACGAGATGTCATATTTTGAAAAATGATTTTTCCAAAAAGGAGAAATAGATGAAGTTAAGCCTCTGTACAAAATATTGAATTCAAAAGATTAGATTTTTTTTGTCAAACATACTTGATAATTCAATGGATCAAGAAATGATTCTCGGTCCAAGTGAGAGTTATGAATCCCAAAATCTTATTGAAGAATCTGAACTTCAAACAAAGAAGGTGTATCTAAATGATCTAATGAGATTAAAGATTATATTTTCTTGGTATCTCCTACAGAATTGGATGAACCTAATTTTGTAACTGAGGCCTGAAAGGGATGAATGGTTAAAAACGATGAAGGAAGAATTAGAGTTTATGAAAACCAACAATGTCTGGGATCTAGTTGACCTTCCTAAGGAACGTAAAGCTATTGAGGATAAATGAATTCTTAAAGTTAAACGTAAATGAAATGGGTCAATAGAAAGACAAAAATCAAGATTGGTGGCTCAAGGTTT
Source organism: Solanum pennellii (assembly GCF_001406875.1). NCBI lineage: Eukaryota > Viridiplantae > Streptophyta > Magnoliopsida > Solanales > Solanaceae > Solanum > Solanum pennellii. Next base: position 65,158,018 of record NC_028646.1, read on the forward strand.
TACTCAAGAAGTTGGAATAAACTATGAGGGAACTTTTTCACTAATTATGAAGTTTACCTACATATGATTAATTTTAGCTATTGTTGCACATTTAGATCTAGAATTACACCGAATGGATGTGAAGACCACTTTTCTCTATGGAGAATTAAACGATGAAATCTACATGGAACAACTAGCATGTTTTGTTGTTGAAGGCCAAGAGAAGAAAGTTTGTATATTGAAAAGTTAAATTTATGGAATAAAGCAATCGTCAAAGCAGTGGTACCTGAGATTTCACAAGGAGGTGATATCATTTGATTTCACCATGATCGATGAAGATCATTGCATCTATGTGAAAAAGTCCAATGAAAATTTTGTAATTCTTTCTCTTTACGTAGATGATATTTTATTAGCAGGAAATAATTTGAAGTATGTGAAAACTATCAATTCATCGCTTTCAAAATTATTTGATATGAAAGATATGGGTGAAACAGACTATATATGGGGTGTTAAGATCCAAAGAGATCGTTCCAAGGAATTTTTGAGTATATCTCAAGAAAATTATATAAAGAAAATATTGAAACATTTTCGAATGAATAGTTATAAATACATTGATAATCTCTCTAGCAATGGGTGAATCTTTAAGCCTTATAATATGCCCAAAGACAGAAAAAAAAATGATGACATGTCTCGAGTTCCTTATTCTAATGTTGTCGGAAGTTTGATGTATGCTATGATGTGTACTCGCCCAAAAATTTGTTATGTTGTGAGTCTAGTTAGTAGGTATCAACAATACTAGAAGAGGTCATTGAAAAGTTGTAAAGAGAATATTCCGATACTTGAAGGAAACTGCAGATCATGCACTTTGTTATAGTGGATCTGATTTATTCATAAGAGGTTATACAAATGCTGATTGGGCTGGTCTCCGAAATTAAAGAAAATCAATATCCTATTATGCTTTCTTACTAAACAGTGGTGCTATTTCATGGAAAAGTAAGAAGCAAATTTGTAAAACTCTTTCAATCATGGGATTTAAATTCGTGGCTTGTGCGTCTGCAATACAAGAAGTTGTTTGGTTAAAAAGTTCTTTGAGCATTTGAATATTGCAGGAAACTCTAAAAGTCGTCCCATGATTCTATATTTTGATAGTCAAGCGACTATTACATATACAAAGGATCCTAAGTATCATAGCAAGACCAAACATATTGACATCAAGTATAACTTTGTTAGAGATATAGTGACAAGTGGAAAAATAACTACACAATACATTCTTACACGTGAAATGATACCTGATCCTTTTACAAAGATCATCTCTAGGGACTTGTTTTAAAAACATGTTAAAGCTCTAGGTTTGTGTAGGATTTGATGATACTTTAATATTGTAAAATAACTTGATTGTTATGATATTCTCTTCTTTATAATATTATTGAATCTATGTTCAAATATAATATGCATGTGATATTTTGTAAGAAATAATGTGTTGAACAAGTCAAGAGATTGACTTTCTCACACGACAAATTGCTCTTACGTCGAGAAACGTGAAGAGATGAGTTTCACCATCATATTTTAACTTGTTTTATGAGCCATACACGAGTTTCTCTAAGAAAATGAGTTTGAGGATCATTATAAAAAGAAGCTCGGTTTAGACATCTAGGGGTGTCTAGAACAAGATCTCTACGATGTATGAATGCTAAAAGAATGAGAGCCACATACCAATATCAGGTGACAACATCTTACAACGTATGTTAAGCGATCAATTAGTTAATGAAAGAATAGTTCCTTGATTCTTTATTGTGTGAGACCCAGAAAAGTTAAATTAACTTTTCATTAGAATACCCTTTGACCTTTTATTGTTTCTTGAAGTTTCAATCGGTGTTGCTACTTTAGCGTGTTACTAATAGTCATGAGTGATTCGACAATACAATACATTTCTAGGAAAGCAGTTGATATGAAGCATATAGATTCGCGTAGAAAGGAAAGACGATTAATTAAATAATAAACTTTTATACACAAGACGGCTATTTCACTAACCATACTAGTAAAGCGTGTACTTAAGAGTAAAAAAATTTAAACATGAACTCGATTTAATTTTCTTAAAAGGATAAGCGATCAAATAAGTAACTATTAAAGTAGTGAATAAAGTGGGGTATCGTGAGTAATAGTATTCTCATATAAATAGCGAATTCCTTCCACATGTGATTGAATTTATATGTGGGGCTTGAAAAAACCTTAAGGGTAAGCTTTTGATGCTTACAAATCGCACAAACTATTTGTTGTATGAATTAAGTGTCTCAATAATGTTGTACTGATTTGAATCTTGTCCATCATTTGCGAAGTTGGAGATGTTATATTTCGGGTCATGAATCACCCATGTGAACCAATCCAATTTGACCCATTTTGTTTTCTATGGAAATAAGAGGATAATCAAAATTAGTTATCTACTTTAAAAAAATAAGTATTGGAGGAAAGAATTTTTTTTATTAACTGTTGCACTCCCTTTTAAGAAGGGAAAATTTTCTTCTCTCAAGAGGGTGTGAACGTAAAAAAAAAACTTAGAAACAGAAACACCAAAAGAGAGAAAGAAAGAAAAGTTAAAGAGAGAAAGAAAGAAAAAATTAATTTTTCTTTCTTCTTAATAAAAACACCAAAAAACATTTAGCTTTGCGAAAAGCAGTCTTTGTCTTCTTGTGATTCAAATAAAGGATTTGGAGCATTACTTTCGGTTCATGATTTAATCGCTGCAACAAGGTACACAAATCTTATATTGTATCTTGTTTATATGTATAAATTATTACAAACACAAAAATTCAAATTTGGTTTCATTTTGATTAGTATATTTAACTATTAATAAAATTGATTATTTTTATAATTTTCTTTCAAAAGAGAACAATGTGGCTATTTTGTGTAAAACTATAAATTTTACTAACTTGTATCAATATGAAAAAAAATTAGTATATCACCACTTGTTTTAAAAGGGGCTATTTTCCTGTCTATATGTTGCAACAAGTCATTTATCATTTGTTTTTTTATCATTATTAAATAAAATTTGAGTCATTAATTATTAGTATTTTTTAAAAATAAGTAAATAAAATTTATTAAATACTATCATGTGTTCGGTTACGATTCTTGGTGTGTATTTTTTTTCTAAAAAAGAGGTCTTGTGTGCGGTTACGCTCCAAGGCCAATCATTTTTTTTAAAAAAAATTAATAACTAGAAAAAAATTATATTTATCAATAAAATATTATAGGCGAAACATGAGTTGATAAAATGACCGTGCCAGAAACACGGGACTCAGTGGGTGCCTCACGCTTTCCCTCAGGTCAATAAAGTTCCTCACCCAATCTTTATTTTTGTAGACTAAAAATAAAGAGTCTTTTCTTTTTAAATTAGGAATTACCAAGTGACTTGAAACACCTAAAAACTCAATTTCAACTGACCACTCTAATAAAAAAAATTTTTTTTTAACTTTTATTTTTAAATAACTCGGCCACATCCTTAACAGTTGTAAAAATGAAGAGGTGTGACACTAGACATTACAAATTACTTTAGTACTTACATACATGGGCGTTTAGATGCCTCATTATCATCTTTGAAATGATTTTTTTTTTCACCATGAGATATTAATACCACTCTCAACAATTAATTATGTAGGCATAACGTCATTAATTTTTTTCTGTTTTACTTATTCACCATTTTTTTAAAACATTTTTAAATTTAATTACATCAATTAATTAATTTATAAAAAACATACCAACTCCCCCCCCCCTTCTTCTTTTTTTGTTGTTAATCATTTCAACCTTCGCCATTTAAATAAGAAAATTCACTATAATATCCATATTCTCTTCTTCGGACCCTCCAAACAAATTTATCCTTTGGAGAATGAACTTTTTTGAAAGCCAATTTTTTCTTGAAAACTCAAATAAGAAGAGAAGATTGCATAAGAAAGTTGATAAAAAAATTATAAATTCTGTTAAAAATGTTTGAATGTATCTAGAATTGTTTAAATGGATCTAGAAATCAAAATGAGTCAATCAAAATTTAAGAAAGTTTACATTTGCCAAATCGACACCAATAATATAGAGTGAAATCGATATCAATAAAAAGACATTGGTATTTAATTTTACGAATTTTTAAATGTATTAGTGAAATAAAAATAGTGGATAGAGATGGCGATTGAGATGACGGAGGAGGTGTTATAATGGAGAAAGAGGTGTATTGAGGAAGACAACAAAATTAAAATTTTTTTTAAAAAAAGAAATTAAAGAGGGGATCCACAAATTTCATAACGTCTAAATAAGAAAATTTACATATTTCTTAAACAGTTAATATATCAAGAAAATCTTTTTAAAATATTAGTTATATCTCTACAACAAAAATGATCATTAGCGGCATTTAATTCTTAATTGTCGCTAAATATGTATTTTTAGAGGCAATTGTCACTCTTTGTATATGTCCCTAAAGCTTTTAGCGACATTGGTTATAATGAAACTTAACTAATGCCGATAAAGATTTTAGCATCTTTATTAGTGTCAATATTTAATGCTGCTAAAAGATATTTTTGTTGTAGTGTATGTATATTGACCAATATAAGGTCATGTGTAGGAGTTTACAAAATTCACTTTTTTTTCTTTTTTCACACGCATTTAGGAGAGTGCATTCACTTTCTCTGTTACGTCAGCTGTTAGAGGGGTGTTTAAGTCACTTGAAAGATGTTTGGGGGGGGGGGGATCGCCCGTGTAATTTAAGTGCTAAAGTAAATTGCGATTTTTTTGTGTGTTTTTCTCTATTTTAATAATAAAAGAAGATGACACATCTTCTTACTTTTATGAAGATCATAGACATATTTTCAGAATTTCTTCCTTTTCAGAATAGTCAAACACAAGTTAGTAAAGAACAAGGAGGAAGTTTGATGGGTGATTGCTTCTTTGGGGGTGACTTGAAATCATCTACAATGTACGTAGATTTCGATCACTCTCAAACTTGTGACTAGACAAGTTACAACTTTTCAATGAAAAGTTGGTGAGGCCTACTTATTCGGGGACTTCGTGGAGTGTCTAGTAGCTAAATTTTTTTTATTAGGGTAATCATTTGTTATAAGGTAGCTGGGGTCATAATCCAACAAACTTATTTCTTTTGGTTTATATAATATAAGCTTTACCCAGATATTAATTGTTGAATTCCATAAACCTCTTGATCACTTTCTTCAAACATATGTCGATTACATGATTGATTTAATTAAGTTTCATTTTACTTATTTTTCTTAAAATGTCATATCAACTCTAGTATATTTTACTTGAATCTAACTTTATCCAAATTCTTTGTGTTTTTTTAAGTATCTAAATAACAATTTTTATAACTAGACCCTGATTATATATGGAGCTTTGAATTTATTAATCTATTCTTTTCAGATTTCACTGATAGAATCACACTGTGTGTATGTAATAAATGTATTCTACTTTATTGTTTATACTCCTTCCCACTTGATCTGTTGGATCTTTTCCTCATTGTTAAATATTGTCTTTTCCAATTACTCATTTTTTAGCCAAAAAGTTAACGTCAAGGGTATTTGAAGACCGAAAGATTAATAAAGAATGGTTTAATAACAATTTAAATAGGCGAGGGACATTTTATGCGCCCTTCTCCGTACTTAAAATTGGCATTGTACAAAAATAATGTTTTAAAATATTCAAAATTGTTATAAAATCAAGCTAATGAGACTAAAATCATAAAGAGGAAAAGACAAGAGAAATAGATAGAAGAAGAGGACTTTTCTTCTTATTCAAGTTTATGTAAGTCTCATATGTATATTATATAATAGTGAATGAACAACCCTATTTATAGAGTGAGAAATCACTCCAAAAGTCACCATATTAAGTATCATAATAAATAGATACATTCTTATCCAAAAAGGTTCATGATACCTAGTGAATATGGATGGTTGTTCATGTACTAAGTTTATGGACTATCCACTCATTCAATAGATTTATAACACTCCCCCTTGGATGTCCATAGATAATGTGCCTAGTTAAAACCTTACTAGGAAAAACCCCGTGGGAAAAAATTCTAGTGCGGGAGAAAGAGTACACATATATTTTGATACGCACTATTTGTTGCCTCATTAAAAACCTTGCCAGGAAAACCAAGTGAAAAAAAACCTCGGTCAAGGGAAAAAGAGTGCAACGCGCATTATACTCCCCCTGATTAAAACATCACTTAATTTCTTGTGATGATGTCTCCAATCTTCGTACATAGTGGTTGATATATGTTACTTATCTCTCTCATTTGGGAGTTTTGTTCTCACAACCATGGTTTAGCTATAATTGGAGGTATACAATTTCTGCTAAACCAACCAGCATTATCAGTATAATTTCATAGTTGGAACTGTGCTCTTAATTTACTAATTGAGCAAACAACCTTACAAAACAAATTTGTAAGTTGACAACAAAACACATGTGACCATCGCATATATGCATCGATCATATAGTTTAAAATGATCCACATGACAGGTGAACGGGTCCATATTCACCTTTTTATATGTTTCAAAAAATTTAGGAAATTACAATCCCAACCTTAACTAGTACAATAATCATTTTATGAAGAGAACAAAAAACACATGAGAATTCCTGAAGAATCTTTTATTTCTTCATCATATAATCCACATGAATTATCAATTACATTTGCATCACATTAAACAAGAATGGTCAACCGGTCATGACAACTAATCTTTATTTCAGTACACTTATAATTTACTTTCGCATGTGATTTCATCAGCATGCCCACGTTTGTGTGCAACAAACAAGAGGAAACAATGGGTAACCTTTTACATAAATATTTATAACCCCTTTAGTTGTAGTGATTTATAGTATCGATATTTATTTTCAATTCATCCAAAACTTAAAAATATTTCTTTTGAGACTTGCTACAACCCCATTATTATTCCACTGATAATAACACAACTCGTTAGAACTTGCTATTAATTTTGTTTACTATCACATATTGCATGACAGAATCCCTATTGTGAGCATCTCCTTCAAGGAGAAATTATATCATTATTGTCATGGTCAAAACATTACGAGGAATACATGTTTCTTGCTTTACTTTTGTTGTACCATAGGTACACAACCAATGACAAATTTGTATTGCCATACAATAATGACCACAACCCTTATAGGCAAGAATATTTCTTTCTTTTGCCCTTTCGATAGTTCATAACAAACATACCATAATATTTATGACGTATTAACGCACATGACTATTGACCGTTCATGTCAAATAAAATTTATATATTTCTCTTAAACCTCCCGTAAAGATGAGATGTGACATATATCATTTTTTTCTTAAACCTTCCATAAAGGTGAGTTGTGCATATATTCAATCCATAATGATTTTATCACATCTTGACCCATTCTCTTATAGAATGGTCGAGCATTCACGATACTCATCACAAGTCACATTCTCTTCAAGGAATGGACTAAACATTAATATGTTCTTCATAAATTTACATTATAAGTACATTGTCATGCTTTAAAATTCATCATATTTCCATGACACACCTCAACATCACTTTGAAAGATCAAGTGTACCATCACTTTATCTTCTTGTCTCATGATAGAGGATTTATAAACTTGTCAAATTATTGGGTTGACAACATTCACAAGTCTAATGACTTTTCATACCATTTTGATGATAAAAATTGTCTTCATATTTTGAAGGACTATTTGAAGAACTCATAGTGTTCTTCCTTATATCATTACCACAATGATGACAATTGTGTCCCTCCACGCCCTTATTCATATCATTAATTATTTGTCATCTTTCAGACTAATTATTTACTGCTACCATTCATACGATAGAATGGAGCAAGTCAACATCAGATTTCAAAGTTATCGTATGTTGCTACCACATTCAAAACAAGGAATGTAGCAAATTCAATAGGACGAATTTCAAGACTTTTCATCAAAGCCTTATTATTTTTCCTCAATCATCATTTTATCACCAATATGGTGCGCTGAGACTCAAACTCAATATCTTATCTATACAAGGCACATTAGAACATAATTCTACGGGACTTGAACCCAATATCTTATCATTATGGTGCATTTAAACTCGAATTGATGTCTTATCCTTTTGGTGCGATACAACTTGAATCTATTGTATTATCCTCAAATATTTTTCATTATGGTGCATCCGGACTTTAACCAGATTTCTTACCCTTTTGGTGCGATGAAACTTGAATCCATCGTCTTACCCTTAACCAACAGTATAATAGACTGAAGTACAACATGACTTACCCTTTGAGTCTTTCAAAACAATCAAAATAATATTCAACTCATGCTATTTAAATTTTATACCTTCTTCCATTTAAGAAGTTTTGTATAGCATGTCATATTCAACCAATATGTATATGTCTTTGGTTCCTGATAATTATTAGTGACTGAATACTATTTTATTCTAAATCATAAAATATTTTAGAAAATACATATCTGATTTTATGCAAATAATACATTGATTCTCATAACGAGATCAACCAAAACATGAGTTAAAGAAAAACTAAAACTCACTCTCAATTGGCTAGAGACTCGTGCTGATAACGTGTTATGAAATCAAGCTCATAAGACTAAAATCATAAAGAGAAGAAGACAAGAGAAATAGATAGAAGAAGAGGACTTTTCTTCTTATTCAAGTATATGTAAGTCTCATATGTATATCATACAATAGTGAATGAACAACCCTATTTATAGAGTGAGAAATCACTCTAAAAGTCACCATATTAGGTATCATAATAAATAGATACATTCTTATTCAAAAAGGTTCATGTACTAACTTTATGGACTATCTGCTCATACAATAAATTTATACCAAAAATATTTTTATCATCTCCCATATAAATTTTTGCTCCAGTCTATACAATTAAGAGTACTTATCCCAAACTTTAAACATGAGCAAAATTGACCCCACTTCCCTTCTTTTGAAGAAATTATTAGTAGTAAGAATGATATTTTTGAGCTATTTGAATGATTAAATGAATTTTTCAAAAAAACAACAACATGACAGTAGGTAAATTTACCTATTTTAAGGGTATATTTGGACCTTTTGTCCCACTTCCTTCCCCTCTTTTATTTTTAAAAAATAAAAAACTAACCTAAAAATATTTATTTAATTCTAAAGAAATAGTAATTATTTTAGTTTTGCATATATGTAAATATTTATTCACATGTAGTGTCACTTAATATTTCTTCTAGAATAAAAATAGAGAGAGACACCACACACACCCATCAACTATTTAACCACGTGTTTTAACTAGGGATTTATATAATTGGGTTGGTTCAGATTTTTCAAATATCAAATCAAATTATTTGTGTCGGGTTTTTAAATTTATAAACCAAACCAATAAAACTCGAGTTTTTTCGGGTTTCTTCGGTTTTTTTTGGAGTTTCGGGTTTTTCCGCTAAAGTATTCATACAAACATATAATTTACTTGTACTTCAAATATTTCCTTTGGTCCTACCAAAATGCAACTATCTAAGTTATTTTTCAAGAATATAACAAAAAATATGATATAATTAATAACACTTAAATATCCAATTAATAATAATAATAATAATAATAATAATAATAATAATAATAATAATAATAATAATAATAATAAAATCGCGTAAAACAAATATTGCAAATTAACAAGTGATAATGAAATTGATCATAGTTTAAAGTACTAAATCATGTTAAAATAAGTTTAGTAAGTATTAATTACATGACTAAATATTAAAAGAAAGTAAAATTAGATCCTGTATTTTAATTGTCTAAACCCATGTAAAACTTAAAACTAAATATTCATATTATTGTCATTTGTAGTGTTAAATTAATTTTTTTTTGCATTAGTATTAATTTGATTTTTACTTAAACTTTATTGTAATTACCAACATGTATAACTATAATCTTATTAGATTATAAAGAATTCTAACTTCCAAACATGAAATAATTATATTAAAAGATAAAAACTATTAAAAAGTATAAGAGATATTTAAAAATTATATTTAAGTAAGTATTTTTACGTATAAAATAAAATTTTAAAATTATATACATAATGTCGGGTTAATTTTTTTAAGTTGAAATCAAACCAACCCAAATATAGTCGGTTTTTTTCCAACACCAAACCAAGTCAAATCAAACCACTAGTCCAATTTTTTTCCGATTTGATTCGATTTTCGGTTCGATTTTTACATCCCTAGTTTTAATATATAGATAACATTAATTCATATGCCTAAAAAGAAAAACTTATAATTTGATTGTGAAATTCACTAGAAAATTGTAACTATTCAAATATATTTTCATCATTAATATATACCATAATATGTATGAAATTATATATCTTATGAAATATCTTCTTTTTTTCTTCTTAAATACCAAATACAGTCCAAATTATATCATATAAATTGAAATACAAAATGAAGAATCAAAAAAGCTATATTGTTTCAGAAAACTCTTCTTCCCTCAAAGACCTCTGTTATCTAGCAATAAACGCCTCCACCGTACATTTCAATTCTTCGCTAGTCTATCTCCTTTGTCGATTTCTCTCCATATCTCCCGCATGTTACCATTGCGGAATGCCTTAATACGCTATCATCATTCTTAGGCTTGTTCATCAACTTCTCGGATTGACTCCTATACATTTTTCTTTTTATTTGTCTACTTGATTGAATAACACGAGCATTATTGTAACACCCCATAGCAAAAACAGACCAAAAGTTAGTTTTTCAGATTAATTTGCAGGTGTTACCAATGGTGGCATCGATGGAACGTAGACTAAACCACGGTCCATCCTGCACAACCGTCGATGGGATCAGAAACTCCAAAAAATTTCAGCCTAGAAAAATTGGTTAATTCTTGGACGACGGACGGACTTATGGTCCGTAGGTCAAACGACGGTCTGTAGTCCGTGACCATCGATCAAGACTCCCTTCAACCACTCTCTGACAAGAGCTATGGATGACCAGCATGGTTCGTAGGTGGACCTACGGTCCGTAGGTGGAAAATTTACAGTCAGTTAAGGGGAAATGCAGTTGGGTCAATCCCATGACCTACCCACAGATATATAATTGAATTATCTTTTTATAGCCACCGACCTTGCTAAAATCAGACTTCCGAGTAAAAAGTTATGCCCATTTTAGTAAAGGTCTGTCGAACAGGACCTCACGACGGGCCCAACGACGGGGCGTCGGGCGCACGACGGACCGTCAATCCTGGCCGTCATGAGGCCCGACAACAACCTTTCCAGGGGTCTTTTTGACCTTTCTCACTCCGTTTAAATCCTAATTTACGTCGTTTTGACCTTAAATCATCATATTTTAGTTAGTTTAAGCCTAGAAACATATTTAAAACATATCCAAGTCAAATCATTAAATCAAAACTTAGAAAATAAGAAGCAAGAGAAGAGAAAAAAGCTCAAGAACCCTAGTTCAAGAATGCCACAAGCTCCAGCAGTTCCAGCCCCTAAACTTAAGTATTTTTCGGTGGATTTCATCACCAGGTATGTGGGATTTCACTAGTGGGTTCCTTTCACCCATTGGGTCCTTAGTTTCAGTCAGTTTTTGCTCTTGTCATGATTAAACCTAGGGTTTCTAGAACTTTGATATAACTTCATGAATTTATTAAATATATGTTCCAAATCAGATTATCATGTCATTACTCAGATTATCGCATGAGTTTCAGAACCCTAGCTTTGTATTTCTTTAGTTCTTGAATTACACATGCTAGGTCATATATTTCAGACACTTCAGATATACATGCCTCAGTTATAAATGCATAATTACCAGATTAATTATTGCATTCTCAGTTTGCATGTTCAGTTTCGAGCTATCCAGTATTTACAGAAATTCAGATATAATCAGTTAACTTATAGAATTTATTGGGAGTAGCATAATACCGAGTTGGACTAGGATTTAGTGTACCCAATAGTCCCAGAACTACTGGCCAAGTAGGTTGTAAGTCCCCTCTGTGGGCAATCAGTTTAGTGATCACGCCAACATGCCTTTATACCTTTCGCAAGGTATATTGGGTCCTCTCGATGAGGTGTATACATCGGACTCCACATTTAGCTCATGTGGTTTTATTATCGATTATTAGTATCTCCCACAGTTCAGTCAAACTCTCTGCATTGAACATTCATCAGAATATTCAGTATTCAGTTCAGCATGTTATAAATTGGTCATTACATCCAGTTAGCTTAGAAATCAACACATCACGTTCATATTATTATACTTGTTTTTGTGCTTGTTCAGTTATGTTTTATTTCAGCTTTACTCTATCATACATGCTCAGTACCTTTCAAGTACTGACACATATGTGGGCTACATCTTCTCGTGATGTAGGTTCAGGTTCTCAGCATCCAGATCACGCATAGATCGATTTCTCGATCTCCAGTTCAGCAGATTCGGTGGTGAGTCCTCATTCTCCAAGGACAACAGTCATGAGTTTCATTTCAGTCTTTAGTCATTTATTTTTAGTTTTTGCTAGATTTAGCTGGGGCTTGTCCCAGTATTTCTAGTCTAGTGTAAAGGCTATTTTCAGACATAATTAAATTCATCATAGTATTGAGTTAATATTTCTTTTGTATTGAAATGGAAGAGGGATGTAATTCTTTTTTTGTACCTAAGAATAACATTGTTCTTCTTTACTTTAACTTTTGAAAGAGTCCATTAGAATTTTTGTTGATTTTTCATGTTATTTTTGGGTGTATATATTGGCTATTAATATAGATAATCTTTTGGATAACAGGATTGGTTAATAATTTGCTGCAACACTACCTTTTTTAAGAAATTGTCTGACCACTTATTACTATTCCCTTGACCCATCCGCCTTTTATATTTAGTAATAATTTAATTTTAAAATATCAATTTCATTCTTTATTAAATTATTTAATTATATAAAAATTCTTAATTTATTTTAATTTTTCAAAGATTTTTTGTTTTTTCTTATATTTTATGTTAAGTCAATTATACGGACAGAGAAAATAGAAAAAAAGAATTGTCGTGTAGTTTATTTTTTTAAGTATTCAATACTTTAAACTTATTAATTCGACTGACTGAAAATGATGTCTAGTTTTTTCTTTTTCCGCGTACGTAAATTACTTTACTATCAAAAAAATTTTTTGTGTGCGTGCGAGCGTGCATGCGTGTGTGTGTGCGTGTATGTGTGTGTGTGTGCACGTGTGTGTGTGCGAGAGAGAGAGAGAGAGAGTCACTTTTATAACAATAGGGATAATATATGAGTCATTTTTTATTATATATAACTTATATGTGAATTGTTTTTATAATGATAAAAGTATATACAACTCACTTTTATAATGAGTAGTCAGTTTTAAATCACAAAAATTGAAAAATATATCAAATCTTTTTGACTAAAATCATCATTGAAATTTATGAATTAGTTCAAATTTTATTTTACCTTTCGTTTTAATTAATTTAAGTTTCATTTCTTTTTAATCAATTATAAGAATAATGTTTCTTTCAACAATTTTTTAATAATATTATTTTATCTCTAAACAAAATATTCAAATCCGAAAATACACCAACAACCCAAATATATCTATCTTACTACTAAATAAGAAATTAATGAGAGGATAAGAAATTTTCATAACAAAAATTAATTCCCAAGGCTTTGATAAATGCCCAAAGATGAATATAATGTATTCCAAGTCTTACTTTTAAGTCAAAATATGACAAAATAAACCCTAAATTTGTAGATTTATACAATTTTTTTTTTGGTCATTTTCTTCAATTTGGCCTCTTTGACTTGATTCCTTTCAGATCATTTCTCAACCACAAAAACCTTAATAATTAAAGTAAACCACAGTAAATGCACCCTTTTTCAAAATTAAACAAAACAATAATCTAAGTGTAAAGAAGAGATAAAGAGTTTGTAACTTGTCCACTATATAATTAGGCTGATGAGGACATTGACCACCTATTTTTTCTTGTTCTTATGCATACGTTATTTCGAAGATAATATCGTCTAATTAATTATGAACTTTGTTTTTACAAGTCTTTTAATTATGAGTTCTTTTCTCATAAATTAAGTGAGTTCATTTTCTAGAAATTTCACTTAACTTTGATTTTTAATTTAAACTTTGTACGAAGTGGCAAAACAAGGAATAATCTTTTAATGCTCAAACATTCAAATGACTTAAGTAGGAAATAAATATAATTAAGTAGTTTCAAGAAGAAAAAGAAGAAGCATATTTATAGTAGAGTTGAGGAACAAAATATGTATCCTTGGTTTGTAGCTAAATAATCTTACAAAGGAATTTAGACTGCAGTAGAGTTGAGTTATTGTTACTTAATTAATTAAATTTTATTTATATCAAAAAAGAAAAGAAAAGAAGAAGAAGCGTACGGATATTTGGGAACAGATACATAGAAATAATTAATTATTTTATTAATAATTATTAAAAAAAAAATTTTAGATAATTAAATTTTAATTATTAGTTTAAACTATGATATATATTTTTCAAGTAGAAATTTGAGAAATATGAAAAATCACGAGGATCCGCTTAAGATATCAATAAGAATGCTCATATAATGTACATACACGATATTCATAGAATAGAAATAGTAGCCAGAACAAAGTATATATAAGTTTCTATATTAATTATTTTTGTTTAAGATAAGATTGTTCGAATTTCGTCTAAAAATTCATACAGTAATAAATTATAAAAAAAATTAAATTTTTTTATTCCAATTAAATCTAAAATTAAAAAGAAAAAAGGTAATATTAGCTTGTACCAAGAAAAGAGAACGTGTCACAATACAAAGACATGCATAAAGACTACTTTGTGTTCTCTATGACCAAAAATAATACTAAAATTTAAAAGCAGGGATAATAAAATGTTAAAGTTGTTATAAATTCATTAAATGAGTGGATAATCCATAAAGTAAGTACATGAATAACTATTCATATTCACTAGGTTTCATGAACCTTCTTGGATAAGAATGTATCTATTTATTATGGTACTTAATATGATGACTTTTGGAGTGATTTCTCAACCTATAAATAGGGTTGTTCATTCACTATTATATGATATACAGATGAGACTTACATACACTTGAATAAGAAGAAAATTTCTCTTCTTCTATCTACTTCTCTTGTCTTCTTCTCTTTATGATTATATTCTTATAGCTTGATTTTATAACACGTTTTCAGTACGAGTCTCTAGCCAATTGAGAGTGAGTTTTAGTTTTTCTTTAACTCATGTTTTGGTTGATCTCGTTATGAGAATCAATGTATTATTTGCATAAAATCAGGTATGTATTTTCTAAAATATTTTATGACTTAGAATAAAATAGTATCCAGTCACTAACAATTATCAGGAACCAAAGGCATATACAACTATTGGTTGAATATGACATGCTATACAAAACTTCTTAAATGGAAGAAGGTCTAAAATTTAATAGCATGAGTTTGAATATTATTTTGATTGTTTTGAAAGACTCAAAGGGTAAATCATGTTGTACTTCGGTCTATTATACCATTGGTTAAGGGTAAGACGATGGCTTCAAGTTTCATCGCACCAAAAGGGTAAGGCATCAGGTTAAAGTCCGGATGCACCATAATGAAAAATATTTGAGGATAAGACGATAGATTCAAATTCTATCGCACCAAAATGATAAGACATCAATTTGAGTTTTGATGCACCATGATTGGGTTCAAGTCATATAGAATTATGGCGTAACACGCTTATATGGGTAAGACATTAATTTTGAGCCAATGCACCATAGCGATGATAAAATGATGACTAAGAAAAATAATATATTTTTGATGAAAAGCCTTGAAGTTTGTCCCATTGAATTTGCTCCGTTCCTTGAAAAGAATGTGGTAGCAACATATGATAACTTTGAAATCTGATGTTGACTTGCTCCATTCTATCGTATGAATGTGGTAGTAGTAATTAATTAGTCTGAAAGATGATAAATGATTAACGATATGAAAAAGGGCATGAAGGGACGAAATTATAATAGTCATCATTGTGGTAATTATAAAAGGAAGAACACTATGGGTTCTCCAAATAGTCCTTCGAAATATGAAGGCAGTTTTCATTATCAAAATGGTATGAAAGGACATTGGACTTGTGAATGTTGTCGACCTAATAATTTGAAAAGTTTATAAATCCTCCATTAAAAGACAAGTAGATAAAGTGATGGTACACTTGATCCTTCAAAGTGATGTTGAGGTGTATCATGGAAATATAATAAATTTTAACGCCATGACAATGTGCTTATAATGCAAATTTATGAAGTACATATAAATGATTAGTCCATTCCTTGAAGAGAAAGTGACTTGTGATGAACATCGTGCATGCTCGATGATACGCTCAAACTTACTTCTCAAATAAGAAGTAAAGCGGTCGTGTCAAGTAAATAACCCAACTAGTGAGGTCGGGATCGTTCCCACGAGGAAAATAGTTTAGACTTAACTTCAATCTATTGTTACTATTGTTCAGTCAATTACTTCCTTAGAAAGCATAAAATGATAAAAAGGGGGGTTTCTATTCCTAAATAAATGAAAATAACTAGCGAAATAAAAGGAAACAACTAACAGCTTCGAATGTTGGAGTTTAATCAATTAATCAAAGTAACTAGGGTTTACGTGTTCCCCACAGGTTCATAACTTGATAATTCTAACTATAACAATTCTTTCCTAGTATCTTGCATGCAAAGTGATAAGTTATGTATTTCTAAATCCTTGGTCCGGCATCTAGAAAATCTCACTCCGCACCTTGGTCCGGCTACGTGTGTTGCTATCCTAACCCTTATCTTTACCTCATATTAAGCATCGTATTCGATATTTGACTAAGTTATTACCTCGTACCAATCAATACTAGCCTATTAGATAGTATACACTAAATCTATGTTAATAATTCTTTTCCTATTATCTACCTCCTTGGTCCGGCAAGTAGCATTAAGGCGAGTTCTAACGTTGGCCATCCGTTAAAAAGACTTCTAAGCGAAAGAATTATCAATACATGCAAGACACTATTCTAGAATTGTTATTTTAGTTAGGTTTTACCTCATTATTTGCCTATGGTTCCCACAACCCTAGTTATGGAGTTTAGTTACCCATAGTCATAATCACAATATTCAAATATATGGTATAAGAATTCATGTACTTACTTCAATGAGAAAGAGTCAAAACCGAAAGTTCGCTTGATTAATCAACAAGAATCACCAACAATCAATTCAAAGAATCTCAAAATAATCAAGAATCTAAAAATAATCAAGGGCCTAACCAAATAATCCAGAGTCTAACCTCAAAAACGAGGTTTTTCGAACTATTTATAGAAAATAAAAACCTAATTAAACAAGGACTCTATTTGCTGGAAATCTGTCAAAAACGCGGCTGGATCGACGGACATCGCGACGGATCGTCGTGGTCACGACGGACCGTTATGGACTCCGTCGTCCCATACTTGATGAAATTTCTTCTGCTTCTCTCTTCATTACCCTCGACGACAGGTATGACGGATCGTTACGAGCACAACTGTCCGTCGAGGGTCTCCGTTCCAAAACACTTGAACTCTTGGAATATGGGTACTGGGCCTATTTCTCTGATCTTCATGACGAACCTGCAGGACGGACCGTCATGGCTACGACGGTCCGTCACGTTTTTCATAACCCCACACTTGGTCAGACTTTCCCATCTTCCTTCATCAGCTGCACTACGCTGCCACCTACGGACCGTCACAAGCTCCGTAGGTGGTCTCTTTTGCATTTCTTCGCTCAAAAACCTCCGCATTCATCTTTGGACAGATTTCCTGCAAATAAGGAGAAACTTATATAAAAATTAGCACAAAAAGGTTTTTGGACACACTACACTTAAGGAAAAAGTATTAATAATACTGTGAAACCATGGTATATCAACACCCTCAATTTAAATTCGTTGTTTGTCCTCAAGCGACGCACTATGACTCAATACACAATCTTTGTACCATAGTATCCATGTTTTATCCTTTGCAATCATTTGGCTATCAATCCCGATTAATCTCATCATATTTATGCATGCTATCACTATTAGGCTTGAATTATGTGGAATCAGACCATGACATAGACTCACCATGCACTAACACCTATCCTCTTCAATTTCTCACCGAGGTGCTAATATTTCCGCTAATGCAACTAGTGTCCTCACTTCAAAATAAAATCCTCATTTTTCACACAATGATTTCTGTTTGAGTATAAAGATTACTTTTCAACACTCACTCTCAGAACAAATTCACACTCATTCATACCTATTGTCACAAACTTGCCCTTATTTTCACTGCTTTAAGTTCGCTATACAACCCTTAGGATCACGATAGGACTTTCTTAGCTTGTAACATAGGCTCAGGGTCAGGTAGGGTATATTTAGGTATACTTTAGTGACTTTTTGCCCTCCTTGCCATATCGGCTAAACATACCATTTTCTATCATTTTATTTTGCCCAGTTTCCCACATTCTTTCACCTTGCTATTTTTCCTTTTTTCTTCATTTGTGTAAGTGACTCTCTTCTTTTCTTGCTTGTATATTTTTTTATTTTTTTATTTATTCTTATTTTTTACTTTTCTTTCAACTAATTTTTGAGTCACTTTACTTTTGTTCTTTCTCTCTCTTTATTCTTTCAACCCCACTTTCCAGAGCATTCCTCATAATAGCCTCCCTCAACTCATGGCTTTGCCATGAGTCAAAGTACACAATACCCTAAGTTGGGTCAGGGCCATAAAAAGGTTGTTTACTGCATTAGCCACCCTCAACTTATGCTTTTGGCATAAGCTGAGGTGCACATGTCCAAGGAGGGACCAGGGCCAACACATTATTCCCAGAAAAGATCAGTTGAGGTGAGAAAGAATGGTCTAATTTAAGCTCAAATCATTTGGATCAAAAAAAAGATAAATTTCATTTGGTTTTCTTTTATTTAGGCTAAAAATGGGCTACATTGAATAATGGCCTATGATCCTTTCCTAATTGTCTATTACAACTTACTTTTAGCAGGACTAACCAGGCAAGTTCTAGCTCAGTACAAATAGTGGACTATTCAAATCTTCCTCACACTCACTTGACATCTCATCAGTCTACCAGATTATCAGACACCTAGATCGAATTTTAGACTTAGGGTCATGCAGTGGTGTACCTCTATGTCATGCTTAGAGCCACACATTTATCAATTACTATTCCTAGTCATGCATCATTTTCCATTTTATCAGGATATCATTTTAGCCATCATGCTCCAGAATTAAACTATGTACACAAGATATAGACATGCCGGTTCAACGGAAAAAGTAATCAGTCTTTCGGGGAAAAGAACACAGGCAAGAAAACCCCAAAAGAGGATAGTGAATTGGCTACTCAGACTTCACCCTAGCACTCACTTTCCATTTACCCCACCCCCAACAAAAAGACATGCAATTGTCCTGAATGTATAAAAAAAATTTAAATAGTAGAGTTGTAGGTGAAGCAAACCTGGGGCGCAAAGCGCCGACGATCAGCATGCTGGTGGGTCCGGTTCCCCGGAACCCACTACCTCTGTAATCTGGACACCCTCAGTGGTGTCCTCAGCATCAACAGCACTATCAGTAGTGCCTCCCGCTATCTCCACAGTTTTGGAGCTAGACGCCCCAGCAGCTAACTCTTCTGCTCTCATCTGACGCGCCTCCTCCTCAGCAAGCGAGGCTCTCCTCGCAGCCTCCATCTCACGACGCTCCTTCTTCCGTGCTCGCGCCTCATCCTCCCCTCGACCCCTACGCCTCTTGGCATGCTCTCGAGGGGGAGGTGGTGTGATCTCTGATGTGGCGAATAGGGCCGCCATCACTGTGTCTTCAGCAGGCTCTACAGAAGGGGCCTCAGACTCAGGCACCCTGGCCTCTAAGATCATATCAATATCTGCGAAGACTGTCGACCGCAGCCTGAAGGGTCGATACATCCACCGGAGGGGCTGGCCGGGCTAGCACTCGCAACTCAAAGGCGTCCAAGAACTGATGAACCTCAGCGATTTTCCGCTCTGTGTGCTGGACCATTCTCCGCTCCAAGCGCTCTTCTGCCTCGGTAATAGACCTCTGCATCCAAGGCTGGATATGATGCAGAAGTGTAGCCATTTGCGCCTCTAATTTCTGGACCTTAGCAAGCGGGACCAGAGCGGGTAAAGGGGCTGAGCGAGAGGAGCTTGGGGCGGTGCTACTACCCGGGATTGACTCGACCAGGATAGTGTCAGTGGAAGCCGCCTGCGTAGCCGTGTGGGCCTGTGCTACCGTATCAGCCAGATTGTCACCAAGTGGAGGCAGCTCTGGACGGAGCCCTCTGCGTGGAGCCAACTCATTGGCCTCATCTCTGATGAGGCCGATATCAACTGTGCCCAGCGGGGTCTTGAGTTGATCAACGTGCCATATAGGCACACTGGCAAACCTGCATAGAGAAAATATCATGCACGGGAAAGGGTAAGTAGTTGTGACTTTAAAAGCCCTCTCGTGCATGACCGCATCTAGAAGCCATGCAAAATCCACCTCGAACCCGGCTATCATTGCCGCCATCAGTACTGCTCGATCCCATGTGACGATATTATCAGCGGCTGTAGAGGAAAGGCAGTGGCGGACAATCAACCACAAAAACTTTGCCGTGAAAGTCAGGTTGGCCTTCTTGATGGCCCCCTTCGGCTCAGTCACCCAGTCGGCACCCTCTCCATCAACGGACAAGTGCAGGGCCATCCACCTCTTGGTGGTCTCTCTCAGCGATGGCTCACGCAGAAATTGGCCATCTTTGACAATCTGCCATCGGTAGTCAAACTTGGCAGTGAGAGGGGTCCGATTAGCATCAACATTCTCGCCGTATAAAAACCGGCGGATAGCAGGCAGGGAGATATCAACCGGAACGCCACGTACTCGAACCTACTCCAGTGGGGCCTGTTTGGCGGGGGCAGCCCGCCTATCAATCTGCGATCGGAGAGTCGCTACACAGGATGCGTAGAACTCTCAGACCAGCTCTTCACCATAACGTCCCAACGGACGTGCTGTCCACTCTAGTCGATGTCTGGAGAAGAGATTGTGGATCTCAGGCATCGTCGGGAGACTTCCCGTAAGGACCCGCCGCTCCAATGTAAGTCCCCGAGTCATAACTCCTTTGTCATTCAGGAACTTGGCATCGAAATAGACTTGAAACTGCCCGTCTACACACCACCGGTTGGGCTGGTCGGTGACCCGGGTGAGAGCACGAGCTGGTGAACCAGGTGTGGATTCCGAACTGTCAGCCTCATCAGCCGAGGCCGACGCTACAACGATGGCGGGTGCGGGAACCTCAGCAGATCCGGAGGCTTCCTCCGACCAGAAACTCCTAAGGAGCCAGACGCTCCTTCTTCATTAGTGGCTGACCCAGAAGGTGTGCCGGTCAGTGTGCGCTCCTCATCAGACTGGGAGGCAGTGACTACGCCGGACGCCACCTTTTTGGGTGTGGCTCTGGCAGCACGTGCAGCACGGGAAGGGGTGGAAGTGCCTGGGGGCACGTACTCGGGGTCACGCTCATCATCAGAGCCAATGACCATGCGGGCAGACGGGGCGACAGACTTCGATCGCCCGCGTGCATAGACTCGATCTTGTTTTGGTGCCATAGTAGATAGTACCTGTAAAGGATCAATATTAGTACTAGAAGGAGCAAACAAGACAAGCAAAACCACACAAAATAAATAAAAAAAATTAAAATAAAATGACATTGCTATAGTAACAGTGAAACACAACGGACCAGGTGACGGTTCGTCATGAGTACGACAGACCGTCATGGGGTCCGTCGTGTCTTACTTAGGCTATGTTTATATGGAGAACCCTGAAGGAGAGTCTCTGACAAGTATGACGGTATGTGCAGACGGACCGTCACAGGTACGACGGTCCGTCGTAGGTGTCCGTCAGAGGACACTTGAAAAAAATATGGAGACCCTTAGGAGAGGGGTCTCTGACCATCGAAACGGTTATACAGGACGGACCGTCACAGGTACGACGGTCCGTCGTAGGTGTCCGTCGGAGGACACTTAAAAGAAATATAAAGACCCTAGGAGAGGGGTCTCTGACCGTCATGACGGTCATGCAGGACGGATCGTCGAGGGTATGACGATCCGTCGTAGTTGTCCGTTTGAGGACATTTAGAAAAATAGAGAGAGACCCTTAGGAAAAGGGTCTCTGACAACCAGAACGGTTGTGCAGGACGGACCGTCGCGGGAACAACGGTCCGTCGCATGTGGCTGTTGGTGGACACTTGGAGAAAAATTGGAACGTGGAGTGTTAGGGCGGTTGGAACGGACCCAGTGACGGTCCGTCGTGAATATGACGGTCCGTCATTGGGGTCTCGTTCTGTAACTCAGTGACAGAACTGGAGATGCCCCATTCATCCCCTATGACCCAAATCGAATTGGTAGTGTTTTGACCTACATTTGTCTAACCCAAATACCTAGTAAACTAGCAATGCTAAGGCACTTATTTCTAGGGTTTTAACACGGCAATTTCGGAAATTTTTTTTAAACCTAGTCAGACAAAATTTGATAAAGAATGAACGTATCAAGAAGAACTAGACTACTACTAATTGATAAACAAAAATGCAATATAAATGAGTAGAAATTAGAGACACATACCTGAGAATTTGAGAAAAACAAGAGAGAAAAGGTACTTGGTGATCAAGAAGACACCCACAGCAGCAGCTCCGACTAGTAGATGGGGACTTTTAGGACTTAGGAGAATTTGGGGAAAATGATCGGTTGAAGAGGGAGATGATTTTGGAAGTTGAAAAGGGAGGGAAATAGGAGGAAGTGTGAGGGAATGGGGTGAAATGAAGGGTTGGGGGTTTTAAATGTTGAATTTTTTTTAAAAAACCCAGCCGGGTCGGGTCGGGTACGCCTCATTAATGACGCAATGATTCCACGACGACGGTCCGTCTTGTTTGTGACGGTCCGTCGTTGGTTCCATCGCGTGTGCCCTAGTTTGAAAATAACAGAAAGACGTACCTGGCACGACGGATTAATGCGACGGTCCGTCACAGTTGACACGGCCCGTCGCTGTATCCGTCAGTGACTGCTGCAGAGTAATTTTCTGCAGAATTTCCTGGTGATGTTCCTGCAAATTTAAAACCCATTAGTAGAAAATGCTACCATTACTAGAAAGAAAAACTATAAGTATTGGGTTTCCTCCCAACAAGCGCCTGATTTAACGTCGCGGCACGACTGAGGACACTTGATTACTCAGCCTTCATCAAGATGGTATGCCTCTATCACTTCATTCACCGATGCAGTATTCCCAAAATAGAGTTTTATTCGTTCTCTATTCACCTTAAACCGCACTCCCTCCTTGGTTTTTAAGTCAACTGCTCCATGAGGGAATACTTGGGTGATCAAGTAAGGGCCAGTCCGTTTGGGCTTGAGTTTGCCCGGAAGACAAGGCAACCCAGATCTGTCTAAAAGCACCAAATCCCCAACCATTAACTCTTGTTCTGCACTTTTTTGTTCATTCTCCTTCTTCATCTTTTCTTTGTGGGATATGGCAGATACCGATTGGAGCTCACCACTCTGCCTCATGGTCCTACAAACGTTGAAGGTCGCTTCTTCATTGTTCAACCGAAATTTCATCTGCCCTTTTCCATATCAACTAAGGCTCTACCTGTAGCAAGGAATGACCTCCCAAGAATAATAGGCACTTCAAAATAGACTTCACAATCAAGAATAACAAAATCTGCCGGAAATATGAATGACTCCACTTTTACTAGCACATCATGGAGTATCCCTATAGGCCTTTTCACTATTCGATCAGCCATCAGTAGCCGCATTGCAGTGGGTTTTGGGTCACCCAAACCCAACTTCTTGTAAATCGAGAGGGGCATGAGATTTATGCTTGCCCCCAGATCACATAATGCTTTCGCAAAATGTAATGACCCGACTGTACAAGGAATAGTGAACGCACCCGGATCTTCTTTCTTTTGTACGAGAGATCTTGTAGCAATAGCACTACAATGCTGCAGTCTATCATCATCCTCGAAAGTGACCAATTTTTTCATTGTAACCAGATCTTTCATAAACTTGGAATAACCGGGCATTTGTTCAAGAGCTTCTACCAAAGATACATTGATAGAAAGCTGCTTCAGCATTGTTATAAAACGCCGATATTTACCATCCTCGGTCTTTTTCATTAATCTTTGAGGGAAGGGTGGTGGTGGTCTAGGCATGGGAATTACCTTCATAGGGACTTCTGCATCTTTTCCAGTGCTCTCTTCTGCTTCACCACTACCCTTTACCACCTTATCATCATCCTTTCTCACCTTTTCCTCATTAGACGGCATAGGTGGGTCAATGGTTTGCTTACCACCACGAGTAGTGATTGCCATACATTGTGCATCATTTTTTGGATTTTGGACAGTGTTGCTAGGAAGAGTACCCGGTTGCCGTGTGTTCACAGTCTCAAATAATTGGGCCATTTGCAACTCGATTTGCTTAATCAATATTGCATGTGTATCGAATTTTTGCCCAATACCTGCTAAATCACACCTTAACTCTTTAATGTGCTCATCAATAGCATCGAACCTCCTCATCATTTTGTGCAACATATCCTCAACTCGCGCCATACTATCTCCACCATCCCTAGGAGTAACTTCACGATTTTGAGGAGGGACATAGGGCCCATTCCTATCATTTCTGTTACCGTAGTTACCCCTGTTGAAGTTGTTGTCGCGGTTGTAGTTTCCATCTCGGACATAATGACCCTCACGGTTATAGTTACAATAGATCCGACCTTGGTTCCCTTGATCTTGGCGCCAATTATCCTGATTTGAGCCTTGGGCGCTCGGTCGGAAACCCCCCGTCTGCTCATTTACTGCATAGGAGTCCTCCGCATAATAGCATTTATAATTTGGAGGTGGTGGTTTAGGCAAGTAGTTAACTGCATTTATCTTTTCAGCACCCCCAGTGAAATGTTTTAATACCAACCCAAGCTCAGTTCTCATCTGAGCCATTTCTTCACGAATCTCATCTGTGACTGGGTTGTGAGTGGATTGCACTGCTAAGGTATTTCTCCCGGTATCTAACTTCCTAGTACTCCAAGCTTTATTATTCCGGGAGATTTTCTCTAATTTTTCAGCAATCTCAGCATAGGGACACTCTCCATAAGATCCACCTGCTATAGTGTCCAACACCGCTTTATTATTATCATCCTGTCCCCGATAGAAGTATTCCTTCAGTGACTCATCATCTATACGGTGATTTGGGACGCTTCTCAAGAACGAGGTGAATCTATCCCAAGAACTACTAACTGACTCTCCTGGTAGTGCCACAAAGTTGTTCACTCTGTCTTTGTGGTTTAGTTTCTTGGAGACCGTATAGTAGCGTGCTAAGACAACATCCCTTAGTTGGTTCCAAGTGAAAATTAAGTTGTAAGGGAGCTCAGTCAACCATATAGCAGCCTCTCCCGTCAGTGAGAGAGGAAACACTCTAAGCCCTATTACATCCAAGTCCAAGTCAGGCCTCCCTACACAACTTTTACACACTGCCCTTACCTTAGCTATATGGGCATGTGGATCCTCAGAAGGTAGCCCTGAAAACAAACCTCTGGCAGTGAGCATTTGCATCAGGCTACTAGTTACCACGAAGGTGTGGCCTGGTGGTAGAGGAGGCAAGACAAGTGGCCCATCGGAGTCTGCTATGTTGTCATAGCCTCTGTAGTATGCTTGGGGCCGTGGAGCGGGATTTTGTCCCCTCTGTTGGTCTTCACCCAGAGCATCGGGTAACAACTGACCATGAACATCAACCGGAGTTGGGATGTTCTGGTTTGGATCATCATCATTAATTCCCAAGTTTCTATCATGTTGCGTAGTGTACGCTCTAATTCGTGATCGTAGGGAAATAAGGGTTCTCTTCCTCTCCGTGTATTTGGCATACAAGGAGGGTGGTTCTGCACGAATCAAAAACAATAAAACAAAGTAAAATCAAGAAAATATCAACTAAACTATAGTAATAAGTTTAAGTTAATCTAAAAGCTACTTTCCTCGGCAGCGGCGCCAAAATTTGATACGCTCAAACTTAGTTCTAAAATAAGAAGTAAAGCGGTCGTGTCAAGTAAATAACCCAACTAGTGAGGTCGGGATCGTTCCCAC
>NC_028646.1:65184557-65191098 GCF_001406875.1 Solanum pennellii
CCATAGTCATAATCACAATATTCAAATATATGGTATAAGAATTCATGTACTTACTTCAATGAGAAAGAGTAAAATCCGAAAGTTTGCTTGATTAATCAACAAGAATCACCAACAATCAATTCAAAGAATCTCAAAATAATCAAGAATCTAACAATAATCAATGGCCTAACCAAATAATCCAGAGTCTAACCTCAAAAACGAGGCTTTTCGAACTATTTATAGAAAATAAAAACCTAATTAAACAAGGACTCTATTTGCTGGAAATCTGTCAAAAACGCGGCTGGATCGACGGACATCGCGACGGATCGTCGTGGTCACGACGGACGGTCATGGACTCCGTCGTCCCATACTTGATGAAATTTCTTCTACTGCTCTCTTCATTACCCTCGAAGGCAGGTAGGACGGATCGTTACGAGCACAACGGTTCGTCGAGGGTCTCCGTTCCAAAACACTTGAACTCTTGAAATATGGGTACTGGGGCTACTTTTCTGATCTTCATGACGAACCTGCAGGACGGACCGTCATGGCTACGACGGTCTGTCACGTTTTTCGTAACCCCACACTTGGTCAGACTTCCCCATCTTCCTTCAGCAGCTGCACTACCCTGCCACCTACGGACCGTCACAAGCATGTCGGACCGTCACAAGCTCCGTAGGTGGTCTGTTCTGCATTTCTTCGCTCAAAAACCTCCGCATTCATCTTTGGACAGATTTCCTGCAAATAAGGAGAAACTTATATAAAAATTAGCACAAAAGGCTTTTGGACACACTAAACTTAAGGAAAAAGTATTAATAATACCGTGAAACCACGATATATCACTCGACCATTCTATAATAGAATGAGTCTAGATGTGATAAAATCATTATGGATTGGATATATGCCACAACTCACCTCTATGGAAGGTTTGAAAAAAAATGATATATGTCAAAACTCACCTCTAGAGAGGTTTGAGAGGAAATAAATTTTATTTGGCAGAAATGGCTAATCATATTGTACGTTTATACGTCACTATGATATGTTTATTATGAACTACCGAAAGGGAAAAAGAAAGAAATAGTTATTGCCTATAAGGGTTGTGGTCATTATTGTGTGGCAATACAAATTTGTCATTGGTTGTGTACCTATGATACAACAAAAGTAAAGCAAGAAAGACGTCTTGCTCGTAATGATTTTGACCATGACAATAATAATACAATTTCCTCCTTAAAGGAGATGTTCACCATAGGGATGGTGTCATGCAATATGTGATAGTACACAAAATTAATTGCAAGCTCTAACGAGTTGTGCTATTATCAGAAGAATAATATTGGGGTTGTAGTAAGTCTCAAAAGAAACTTTTTAAGTTTCCGATGAATTGAAAATAAATATTGAGACTATAAATCACTACAATCGAAGAGGGTTATAAATATTTATGTAAAAGATTACCCCACTTTTCCTATTGTTTGTTGTAGACAAACATGTACATGCTGATGAAATCACATGTAAAAAGTAAATTATAAGTGTACTAAAATAAAGATCAGTTGGCATGACTGGTTGACCATTCCGATTAAATGTGATACAAACGTAATTGAGAATTCAGGTGATTTATATGATGAAGAAATAAAGATTTTTCAAGAATTCTCTTGTGTTGCCTGTTCTCTTGATAAAATGATCATTGTACCAGCTGAGGTTGGGATTGTAATCCCCTAAAATTTTTGGAACATATAAAAAGGTGAATATGGATCCGTTCACCTGCCATGTGGATCATTTGCAACTATATGATCGATGCATCTATGCGATGACACATGTTTTTTTGTTGTCAACTTACAATTGGTTTTGTAAGGTTGTTTGCTCGAATTGTTAAAATTGAGAGCATAGTTTCAAACTATGAAATCATATTAATAATGCTGGTTGTTTTAGCAGAAATTGTATGCCTCCAATTATAGCTAAATCATGGTTATGAGAACAGAACTCCCAAATAAGATTTGGTATGAGATAATTTTATTTAACATCTAGCAACACATGTATGCATCAAACCAATAAGGTTTCCCCATTAAAATTGGTTCAGGGTCAGGAACCATATAATTTTAATCTAAAATATTGAATGTGCGGTTATGATTTTAATTGTTACTCTACGCACAAAGATGAACTTCCAAATAAGGTTGGAATGAATGTTAGATTTTCTAAATTAGGGGGAGAGATGATTGACAGCTGAAAATTATGTGTGAGGTTAATTATGAATTATCTAGATCCTCGTTAAATAAATATGTGAACTTAAAGTTCAAGGGATAATTCAGTTGCATAATGTTGCAAATCAGTTGTCAGATGAATGCACTGACCCTATGATATAATTCAGCTGCAAATGCTCCAATGTGAAGTCCTTGAAGGACAGAGTCTATACTACGCCGGAAGCGTAATAGACCAATTGATTCCAAATATAAAATTCCTTGAAGAAGGAAGGAGCAAATGATCAACATGGTCATGATAATGAGGCAAGTGCTATAAAAGAGTACATTGACATAACACTTCATAAAATCTTGAAAAAGGTTCAGGTACCTGAAAAATAAAGAAAAATAAAGAGATCTCGATAAGTTATGTCTTGTTGGAATCGATATCAAATAACCGTCGACGGTATCTTTGATATGAGGTAGCACTCAATGATATAAATTGTGACGAGGATTTTGAATTCAAATCTGTCATATAGTATGGACAGATAAATGGTTGGCCAAGTAAAATGCACAATT
Organism: Solanum pennellii; assembly: GCF_001406875.1. NCBI lineage: Eukaryota > Viridiplantae > Streptophyta > Magnoliopsida > Solanales > Solanaceae > Solanum > Solanum pennellii. Next base: position 65,187,281 of record NC_028646.1, read on the forward strand.
CAAGTATATTTTGTTTCACTTAGAAAAGTGACATTTTGGACTGGTAGTCCATAAATAAAGGTATAATGTTAGTGGGGTACAAATAAATTATTATGTGATAGTATAACCGCAAGATATCAAATACGGTTTGTGCCTTGGGGCATAGAGGTTTATCGCAAAATCCTGACATTATTGGGGATGTTTTCTCCTATGGTGGATGCAATGAGGTTTGTTTTGATCTGGCAACATATGAAAAACTTGAATGCATAATGAATAATTGTCATGTCTAGCTAGACAATGAAGGTTATATGAAAATCCTTGAAACAATCGAGGTGTCTGAAGCATATAAGAGTTTGAAAGAAACTTTTTCAATAAAGCTTCAAGAATCCTTATATGGATTGAAATAGTCAAGGAAGAAAAGGGCACAAAAAAATGAACCTAATTGTCCTTGTATTTTTATGAAAAGGTCTTGGTAAGACAAAATTTTGTCTTGACCTACAGATTGATAATTTGACAAATGGAATTTTTGTCTAACAGTGCACATACACTGAAAAGTTGTGATGCAATTTTATATGGATAAATCACATTCATTGAGTACCCCCATGATTATGAGATCACTTGACATAAATGATAATTCATTTTGATCTCAAGAGAAGGGTGAAGAGTTTCTTGGTGATGAAACTCCATATGTTAGTTCAATCAGGGCACTAATGCATCTTACTAATAATATTTGACCAGATATTTATTTTGCAGTAAATTTACTGGCAAGATTCAGTTTCTCCCCGATAAAAGGACATTGAAATGGTGTTGAGCACATGATTGAATATCCTCGAAGGACCATAATTATGGGTTTATTCTATTCCGAGGAATCAAAGACAAAATTGATTATTTAAGCAGATGCAGAATATTTATCTGATCCGCATAAAGCACGATCTCAAACACGCTATTTATTTTCATGTGGGAGGCACAATAATATCTTGGCGATTAATAAAGCAAATGTTGCTACGCAGAATTAAAAGCCCTCCATGAAGCAAGTCGAAAGTGCGTCTGGTTGAGATAAATGACACACCATATTCAGGAAATGTGTGATTTTTCTTTGAAATAGAATATACCAACCACAATGTACGAAGATTGGAGACAACATCACAAGAAATTAAGTGATGTTTTAATTAGATGGAGTATAATACGTGTTGCACTCTTTTTCCCTTGACCGAGGTTTTTTTTCACTGGGTTTTCCTGGCAAGGTTTTTAATGAGACAACAAATAGTACGTATCAAAAGATATGTGTACTCTTTTTCCTTCACTAGAATTTTTTTCCACAGGTTTTTTCCTAGTAAGGTTTTAACGAGGCACAATATCTATGGACATCCAAGGGGGAGTGTTATAAATTCACTGAATGAGCGGATACTCCATAAAGTAAGTACATGAACAACTATCCATATTCACTAGGTTTCATGAACCTTTTTGGATAAGAATGTATCTATTTATTATGGTACTTAATATGGTGACTTTTGGAGTGATTTCTCAACATATAAATATGGTTGTTCATTCACTATTGTATGATATACAGATGAGACTTACATACACTTAAATAAGAAGAAAATTTCTCTTCTTCTATCTACTTCTCTTGTCTTCTTCTCTTTATGATTATATTCTTATAGCTTGATTTTATAACAAAAGTCACTGTTACATAATTTTAATATAATTTTAAAGCCATAAAATCGAATATATCGAATCGGCAATAACACTATATCATATATTTATATATAAAAAAATTCTAAATCCACCTACGTGATTTCATCATAAGCAAAAATTTCTTTTTAAATTTATTTATTTTTAAAATTAGTCTTCCTCTTTAAATAAAAAATGCGATTTTTATGAAAAGTTTTAACTTTAATAAGAGTTGCGATTTTTATCAAAAGTTTTGACTTTTATGAAAATTGTGACTTTAATGAAGAGTTGCAACTTTTATGAAAAGTTGTGACTTCTATAAAAAGTTGCAACTTTAATAAAGAGTTGCGATCGAATGAAAAGTTGTGACTTTTATAAAAGGTTGTAAACTTTTCAAAGTTGCAACTTTTCCAAATAGTTGTAATCTTTCTGGTAAGACACAATAACAGTTGTTCACACTTCCTTTGCTTTCTATAAATAGAGAGATTTCCTCTCATTTTAAAATAACAAAAACTCGATAATCTTATCTACTTTCACAAAATTAAATAGGGAAAAAAATCAAAAACATTCTTCAACTTTGCTTTATTGGTTAATTTTACCTTTACCGTTAAAGTAAGTTATTTATACGCTCACCGTTAACAAACTTTGTCATATATGCCCTCCAATTAACAGTTACCCTAAATCAAACCCAAATACACAATTTCAATTTAAATTATCCATTTAAAATTGGTTTCCTCTCTCTTAATTTGGATCAACCCAATAAACCAAATAACGTTTTTGAAACTTCAAACTTTCTTGCCCAATGTTGTCAAAAATAGAGATTTTGCACACTAATGGGCAATTCGATGTACATAAACCAACAAAAATAATAATAAAAAAAAGCATCACTAAAGGAAATGGAAAGCTACTGCCATGGTACAAATCATTCTTGTATAGATGATAATAAATGAGAAAACACCATTAGAGTATTTGGTGGTATTTCCTTGTACTCCGACAATTAGTCAGTCCATTGGTGACAAATACAGCTGAAAAATTTAATTGCATATTCACATCTTCTCCTGGTAAGATGACAGTCAAAAAGCAAGAGACCGAAACCCTTCTGCCTCATTGTTCCACCCTATCTTCTCTATATTTCTGCTTTCAATCTTTCAATTTTTCACCATTGTTTTGAACCAAAACACCCCTATATTTTAATTTTCTAATCACAGAAAACCATGTTGGTAAACATCGGTTCAAATCGAATTCTGTCGGTTCATTGGAATCAAAGGAATTGTAAGAAAAACAGAACGCGTGCCGATTCGTTGGATTCGGAGGAAGAGTAAGAAGAACGAAACATGCGCAAGTTCGTCGAAATCGGGTCGGGTTTGGATAATTGTGATTGAAATCAGGTTGATTTTGATTGATTTGGAATTTTCGTCTAAATAAGGGTATATATGACAAGTTTGCTAACAGCAAGAGTATAATTAACTCCATTTAACGGTAAAGGTAAACTTAATCAATAAATCAAAGTTGAGGGATATTTTTGACCTATTCTCTTGTATACTATGCTCTTGTTGGATGATTTACTGACATCATTGTGTTTGTATCAATAAGTTGGTGAATGAAATTGTTCCATCCTGAGAGGATGTGGTTCTTTAAACCTATGGTATTGGAGGGTAATAGTTTTCTTTAAGAGACATTGTGCATTCAGTTTATTCCATTTTTCCTTTCAATTTCATTCTACTTTTACATATTTTGGTATATTCTTTTACACTCATTAATTTACGCTTATGATACTAATTGTTGTTTCTCGGTACATGTTTTAAACTCTATTTTTATGTTTGTGCAAAATTGTTGTGTCTACATTCATTATAAAGAAAATAATTTTTATACTTAGTTCAAAGAATTTATGTTTTGATATTCTATATTAAATTTTATAACTTGAAAGTACTAAATATAAGCTTGCACATTGTCTATTTTTATATACATATAAAATTTTTCACTAATTAATTGAAACAATTCATTATACAAGTTCAAAAGTTATAATTACTTTTATGTTTGAAGCGTATTTTTTTAATATGTTAACGATTTATGGTATTTTCTTCTACGATATACATCATAATTGTATAATCTATACAACTTAAAAATATTTCTTTATATTACTAAATGTCTTTATATATATATATATA
>NC_028646.1:65191431-65194892 GCF_001406875.1 Solanum pennellii
TATATATATATATATATATATATATATATATATTCTTATTTTCTTCACTATTTTTATTTTAATATTGATTAAAAATTCAATAATTTATTATTTTGTGTATAATTCATTCATTAGTGATTCTTGAATTATGTGATGGTGATAAATAATCTAATTCATGTTAAAATATTACCAATATTTTTTGAGAAACTATTTGTTCATTATTTTTAGAATATCGATATTAATAAAATATTACGTAGAAATTCAATGTAATTTTTTACCTAGTTTTTGTAATAAAATTGTTAACCTATTAATTCAATATAAAAAATCAATCATATTCTTTTTTCGATTTAATCTATTTGTTCATCTTGAACATTTCTGCTTTCATTATTCCCCTTTTTAATGAACGGACTCAACACTTCCATTTTCTAATTATGGTATCTTTTCTTTGTTGAAATTTCCATGTGGCAAACTTCCATGCAATTTTAATCATTTCATGATTCCTTCGTAGCTAAGAGATCGGTACAACCATATGTTGGTTACCCCTTTATTTGGGTGTTTGTAGAGACAGACTCAAGATAAAGAATTAGGGGTTTTAAATTAATTTTATTATAGCGTTTATATAATAATTTATATATATTTATTTATTTTTTAATATAAATATTAGTTTACGAAAAAGTTAGTGGATTTGTCTGCATCTCTACCTAGCTCTTATATTATTTGTCTGAAAATTATTCACTCTTATATTATTATAATAAATATTATCTCTATTCATTTTTAGTTGTTATAATTTTCTTTTTTAGAGTTAAACTATAAAAATTTTGACTTACATTTTACAATATATTTTTTTATCATATTGATATGTAAAAGATTACAATTTATAGTACTTTTTGTATAGTTTTTCAATATCTAATATTTTGGTATATAATATTCAGATAGTATAACTTAATTTAACTGTAAATATTAGTCAGATTAATTTTTGAAAAGCAATATAACAAATAAAAGCGGATAGATGGAGAAAAAGTATATTGCAAGAGGGAGTTTGTTGATGGCAAAGCAGACAACTTGTCAACTTCGATGATGAAATGGTAATTTGTGAAAAGTATAAACGTAAAAATTACACATAATGTGTAACTTCAAAATGATAGTGCAAACTATATGACTAAGCAAGGCAACTATTAAATCTATTACTATTGAAAAATCATTAATGAGAAACTAACATAATAGATATGAGCTCATAACCCCTTGAATTTTCCTAAAATTGCTATGAATTTTCATACAATTGAGTCCACAACTAAGGGCCTAATAATAGTCACTTTAACACTGATAATGTGTGTAAAACTTTATTGACATTCTTATACATAAAAGTGCTAGGTGAAATTTGTTAATGAACAAGGAAAATTATACATCATATATTGTTAATGTAGGATCAACAACAGTTGCATCATTTGTAGAAGTTTAACCTATAACCACATTTATAGTTCCTTGAAATTGGATCACAGAAACTAAAGTGAAACAAATATGTAACTAGAATAATAAAGGTTTAGTCTCAAAATACTACTGACGTCTATGATTGAGTTGCAAAAACTTTTAAATAAATTTTCATGCTCGTGAATCGAGCCTAACTCAAATTGTAAATTCCAAGTTTCTCTATGATGAAATGATTGTTCAAGAAGAGTACTTGCATAATAGTTTGCAAGAAAAGTTCTGCTTCAAAATGATAGTACAAATATATGACCCAACAAAGTAAACAATTAAATGTTTTTTAAAACCATTAATGTTTATAATCTAATGTAGGTCTTGCTTCTATATGATTTCTTCCTCTGTAGATTATAAACCAAAGAAGCAATATTTCTTATTTGTAAAGAAAAACCTAACAAAATGTCTGCACACGTAAGAATTGATGGAAATCCTTCAGTTACTTTGATATTAATAATAAAAAAAACAAGTATGATAAATAGAGGTTAAACTATTCATATATTTCAAAAAATTAAACTTCACATTTATTAAAGGACGTGTCACAACCCAGAGTATATTCTAGGTGTGATATGTTAGAACAACTGAATCAGAATGATTAAAAAATACAAGAAATTTAAAATAAAATTCGTTTGGTTTAGAGATACGTTAATATATTTCTTGAAAATAGTTGGAGTTTCTCTTATGAGCAATTAGAAGAATAAATAACAATTTTATCTTCGGAATTCAACTAAGCCACAAAAGAAGTAGCATTCAAGAATGTTGCTCTTCTATTCTTGAATTGGTGATTTCACCTTTTGATTAGTGTCTCACAAGTGTTTTTCAAAGGGAAAGCAATTTTTTGAGTGCATATCTTTTCAACCAAAAGAAACTCAATTTATAGGACAAAAGTTTTGCAAGAAAAAGACTTTTAATTAAATAGAATTTACTATAGGTTCATGAATTGAAAATAAAACTTATCTTTCAAACAATTCATAACGTAGAAAAAAAAGACTCTTTCAAAATCCTATAATGTAGAATTAAAACAGAATGTTACAACTCACATTCATGTATTTTGTTCTTTCAAAACTTTTAACGAATGAATTTTGTTTCAAAATTAATTGAGACACTAACTCTTACAATTCTCCAGTTGTTTCGAGAAATTTTTTATCTTTGAAAAATTCAAAAAATATTTTGAGACATTAATCTAGCAACATGCATCAATAATGGTGTCTTTTGGACTTGAACCATTAGCTAGTGAGGCTTTCTAAATCATTGACTACTTAGTTGTAATGACCCGGAAGGTCATTTTTGGAAATTTTGAATATTTGCTTAACTTGAGTTAATTAATCGATAGTTTATGGGCTAAAGTGATAATTTATTTAAGATCCTATACTCTTTAGTCTATATTTAATTAAATATGTGGGTAAAACCTATCACTTTTAGTACTTAAATAATTCAAAAAAAATAAATAAGGAAAAGAAAAAAAAAAGGGGGCGAAGGGTTCTCTGCGGCTTACGAACTGCTAGGTAAGTTTTCTTCTCCTTTAATTTTCTTGATTTCTGCACATAGATGTGTGCATATAACAATAGTATATAAAAAAATATATATATATATAGTGCAGAATACGTTAATGGCATCAATAGGCGTAAATTTCAGAATATTAGTTATTATATTATGGTTCAAGTTTTGATATATTGGTATGTAATTTAAATACTAGATGAATAAAATTTTGTGAGTACCATTTAAATTATGACGTTGGAAAAATTTGGGATGCAATACTAAACTTGAAACTTGAAAACTATGATAGTGTAAATTTTAATTGACATCAAGAATTACAAACTTGATTATAAATTTGGAGTGTATTTTTAGGTCAAGGTTAAACACATAAAAGTGTGAGTGTTGTTAGTTCTGAAACCTTGTTGTGAATATGTACTTGAATAGATTCCATTGGTTCAGAAGCTCAACGGAAAGGGAAGGCTCAAGTCCAAGAGTAATTATTCGATTGGCTAAGGCAAGTGGATTTCTAA
>NC_028646.1:65200363-65276210 GCF_001406875.1 Solanum pennellii
AAAAAAAAAACTCACGCAAATTTATAAGGAAGTTCTTAAGTTTCAAGATTAGGATTAAATTTTAATTTCTTTTCAATATCATAAATCTTAGGACATTCACTTAATACCATATACCTAATACTTAATTATATATATTAATATATCAAAACTTAAATGATAATATGAAAACTATTAAAAGGATCTCAAATTGATCCCAATTTATATCACCCATATTTGAACACCAAAATAAAGATATTTCATGAAATACTTTTATACGGAAGGCTTCTTGCATGTCTATTACCTCCCTTCCCAATAATTGTTCCATGATCATCAACAATTGGTCATAATTATTTAATGACTAAGGTGAAATTTATGCTAAATAACATATGCATATACACAAAATTAAAAATTAGTTTCACATATTAGTGTAAATTATACACGTTTTAATCTAAAAATCTACTTCTAATTACATAAAAACTTAATAGAAAGGATGGAAATAATTACCTTGACGCCTTGAGATGAAAATATTGATTTTTCTCCTCCTTTTTTCCCTTTTCTTTTCTCCCTTTCTTTTCTTTTCTTCTCTGCGTTTTTTTTTTCAAATCGTTCTTCTTTTTTTTTTCTCATAAGCCGTACGGCTTTTGACAATTTAGGGCACTTTGCCCCTTTTTTTATTTTATTTTATTCATTTATTTAATTAATTCCTTTTCTATTTTTTTTTCTACTTTTTTTAATTATTTTTTTAGCAATAAAATAATCTTTTATTAAATCTAAAATCATGTCACTCATTGTTACAAGTCATATAAATTATTTATAAAATCTACTAAAAAGGTTAATATAAAAATAATAGTTGAAATTTCTAAAACGACTAAGAGGGTCGTTACATTATCCACCACTAAAAATCATGTTCGTCCTCGAACATAAAATAGGAGAAGGAAGAATTATTGACGTTATCAAAAATCTAATGCATGATCTTCCAGAGTCGTTGTTAATCTCTCCATGAAAGCTTATCTTTAACACCATTCTATCAAGACCAACTACCAAGAACTGAACTATAGAGAATTTAACAGATCTACATATCAGAAGTGATTGTCAAGCTACATACCCATGAACCGAATCTAAACTGAAACCCCTTGGACCATAACACAATAATCATGACAAATACTTTCTCACATAGCAAAGATAACGTTCTATTGATACTAGCTACAACCAGAAGTGAACCTGAACCAATCATCACATACTCATAGTGCACAAACCATCACATATTTTATAACGATTCCCTTTTCAGAACACAATCTTTTTATAAGTTTAAGTTATAAAAATCTGATCTTTAGACTTCGGGTATCCATCAAGGGAGAATCAAAACATACATAATCCAAATAAGAACAAGATAAAGTAAGCACCCAACAAGTGGTACACTCTAGGATGCAAAACCATTTACAACACTGTCAGATAATTGTAACTCTTCATGTAAGCTCTTCTATCATTTATTTTTTTTTCATACGCAATGGCGCGCATGTAGAACCAATAGTATACTTCTACTCTCTCAAACAACACCAAATATGCCATGACTGAAATGATCAAGTCTACTCAAGGATGTCACTCTACCATGAGAACAATCACAAGATCGGTACACCCGATCCACCACTAGAAATTCACCCGTAAATATGAAAACATGTATGTGTATAGGTAGCAAATCACACTCTAAACCATATCCAATACGAAGTAGATGGTCATATAAGAATTTATAAAATCAGAGTCGAATAAGACTAGATACTTCTTTTCATAGTGCCCATATCAAACATTTGCATTTATTTGACTCTATCTCTTTAATTTTCTAGTTACCCACAATCACCAATTTAGTCTCGATTATAATTTCTCACATACTTGTTTTATCGAACCACAACTGCTCTTTACAATACTTCACTAAGGTCAACACTTTTAATTCTAAAAGAACTTCATAGTCGCACCAACCATTTATCTTATTCTCAAATCGTCACTAGTATTAAAATCTTCTTAACAAACACATTATTTCTTCCAAAATTTTCAAACTATGGCTACCTCTCTTTCTTTTTAAGCATTCCATGGCAAGTACGAGTCCTACAAAAAAAAATTTGATAACACTAGTTTCAAATATGATAGTACCTTTCCATTGATATTAAACTATTAAATCACACCCGAAGTCAACTCCACACAACTTTCACATACCATGCTTCAATTATCATTCCTAATCATCACATACCTCATGCCAATACTTAGAGAAATATTAGGTCTCCCCAATTATTCTATATACTATGGGCACATAAACTCTATTTACCATCACGTATCTATGTAACACATCACAACAAGTGATTCCAAAAAAAAATTCATCAATGACCGTGTATAATTGTATGTCCATACTATTACGTATCCATAAGTCACTTAACAAAATCTGAACCGTTTAGCTCCACATAACAACACATACTCTTACACATCTCACGGGTTTTACCCAAATCAACACTCAATCTTCATAAAAATTGCTGATAAATTCCTAGTAAGTCTATACCAAATTGATTCACAATCATAGTCATATTAGAACTATATATGTCCATTCATAGACCCCTTTAACTCAGAACCAAGAGTATTCTTATTCCTTCACATCTTCTAAATTCTTTCGATGACACAAATTTTAAATACCTTGAACTCTTCAATACACCAAACTCTTTTTCTCTTCGCTGACTTGCTTATCAATCTTATCCTTTGACCAACAACCTATGGTATTTTTATCTTATCCTTGAAATAAAAACATTACATGAAATCCCATTTAGGTATAACAATCAAAAGTAACCAAATTTACTATTCAAATTATTTTTAAGTCCTTCAAATGCTTCATACTCAATGTGATCAATCATTTCTTACCCCTTACCAATTCATACCTTGACAAAACACACTAGCACAAATCTAAACTCACAATGAAAAACTTGAATTTTGAATTCAGTTATGTAACTCAATCCTTTTATCTATTGAAATTAGCTCATACATAGAAAATATTTACAAATTTGGACATCTTAGCTTATTATTGATCGTCTATCCATCGACCTTGTTATATCCTTTCTTAAAAATCCAATGGTACCCGTTACCAAATTCAAAACTATAAAAGAACTTATCACCACACTCGAGTCGAACTGTGTAGGTTTCTTTCTCAATTCTTACCCAAGATATATATATACATTTTTTTATCAATCTAATGAACGTGTGACACTATTACCATAATAAAAATGAAACAGATGAAATCGCGTATCCTTGAACTAAATTCTCAACTCTCTAATGATATATCTTTGTCCTTTATAATTATAGTAAATATCCTTTTTCTCGATTGTCTCTTTCCAATGACTAAAATACTTCCCACTAATTCTTTTCCATTTATGACTCTAGCTTCTGTCAATTCTATTCAAGCAAGCGAAATTTTCAACACATCATACAACTTTGCATACAACTACATTGTTCATCAAATAGTGAAAAACCACAGCCTCAGATGCTCGCAAGTCGTTATTACCATAAAAACTCGTTTAACCCTCAATTCTTATATTATGATTTAGTCTCAATCGCAATCCATCACAAACTCCTATTATCATTTTGCTTAATTAGCTCTTGTTATCTCCACGAAGTCAACTATTTCATCAATATGAATCCTTAAACCCAGTTATACCAATCCAATCCAAAGAACTAACCCACTTTTATCCGCACTTCCTTACTAAAACTCTTAATTGTCTTCACATAAGTATACTCTTTAGGACTTCCTTTACCCATATGCTTGTCATTCAATATTGATCCAATTTCTTGGACATTACGATGAAATCACCATTCATTTAAAAATTCATAAAATACATTTCACAATCTGAACATATCAATTTCATACCAAAGATCCACTACTAAAAGCTTCCTTATAAATAATGTTTAACACATCCACCCGTACCAACAAGCTAGTTGGGTTCTCAAATATGAGTTCAACACCAAATCTTATCATATGAGTATGTAATACAACAGATAACTCATAAAGTAGTTAGTATTTGCACTTAACAATTAACATGTCCGTTTTCATGTACCACTAGTAACACATCGTGAAAATTCGTTACATCCACCACTAGAACATATCATATCTATTGAGAAGATCATTTTCAAATAGGTCACACACTTTATCCATCAAATAGCTGTAAAATATTACCAGAGTAGCTTTGTATCTAACCCAAGCTATATGTATTCTTTCGTAAGCAAGGTCAATATCAAAAGTAACACACTCCATAATTCTAACCAAGTATCCATCAGTACCATTGTAATAGTCGTATCATGACCTTCTTTGGTATACACTCAATCTGTAAAACCACAGAAGGGATTCTGACCTGAATTGGTGCAACATCATTTGCTAAGCAACCCATTAATGGTATGACAACTATATCAATTGTATTACACTATTTATTATCTAGTCAATTCTTCAAACATTTAACTTCTAATTGTCGAACCACTCCATATTTTGCTTATACCAGATAAGTACTATATTTATTATTATTATTTTACAATGATAACTAACCTTACTCAACTCTTTCAAATATGATCACGCATTCGTTTCATAAGTATATCATTTCCACCTTAATACCAGATCTAACATCAAACCAATACACGACATGCCAATGATTCACAAAAGGAACTACGCACGAGTCATCACATAGACGACGAATAAAGTGAAGCGATAAGAATCAAAATGGGACCAAGTACGCACAATAGTGATCCAAGAAGTGAAGATATTTCCTAAAAGTCACTATAGCCTCTCGAAGATAGGTACAGACGTCTCCGTACCGATCATCGAGACTCTATTTAGACTCGACTTGTACACACGTGAGACCTATGAACCTGGGGCTCTGATACCATTTTGTCACGACCCAAAAATGGGCGTGATGGCACTCGTTGGGAGGGATGTAAAGGAGCCATAGGTCACGGGTTCGATTCTCCCTTGAGGCTGCGAGCCAATAAGAGGGGATTAAAAGAGCGAATGGCCGCCCATGGCAGAGACAATACCTGAGTATGTGGATCCCGATGGGGTTGTCACATTAGTGAACGAATCTTGAATTAAGTGGTTCATTAAATGAAATAGAGAAATACTCCACGTATATCACTAAGTTCTGATGAAAATCGCAATCATTTGACACCTTACGACCATGAGTCCTGAATCCTTTTAACCAAGTGTTTTAAGATTTTGCTGTTAAAATCTAATTGAAGTGGCCTCCACTTTTTACTTAGTGCGGTGAATTCATGAAGAATAACTTTGTATAATCTGACCAAATAGTCTATAAACTTCATTATTAGAAATTAATCTCATCCTCTTTTATGACAAAGTATCGGGAAATCTATCAAGAGTATTCTTACACTCCAATCGAAATCGATTTATAGACTTACTAAGAGAATATAATCTCATCCTTCTCTTTAATAGGAATATCAAAAAAAAAAATATCAAGAGTTTTCTTACTAACTCCAATCGAGATTGGTCTTATAAATTTATTAAGAGAAAATTTTTTTTCAATCATGCACATCTGCTTATTTCATTTTATTTTGAAAATAAAAATTTAATGATGTGCTTCACAATTGTAACTTTACTTATTTTTTTCTTTGAACCAAAGATTACATCATCATGTAGAGTTATCATAAAGTACAATTAATTTATAACAAGCTTTATATCCATCCCATTATAACTTTCCACCCCTAACTCTTTGCTTAACCCTTTAGACAAAGGATCCGTTAAGTGAAACATGGACTTCACATATTGAAGCGATATCACGCCTTCCTCCAATAATTTCCTCACATGATTGTGTTTGAGACAAACTTGTCGCGACTTGCAATTGTAGCAATCACTTGAAGCCAGAAATATAATAGCTTGATTATCACAATGGATAGTTAAAGATAGTACTGACTTACTCCACATAGGAATATCTATATATGAACATAGATCGCAGTCAATCAACTTCTTCTCCAGCAGAAGACAGTTATAAATTTTGACTCGATGGTTGAGCGAGTAATACATCTCTGCTTTTTCGATTTTTCAAGATATTGCTTCTCCAACCAAAGTGAAAAGCCAAGCAACAATAGATTTAGAGTCATTCGGATCAGAATTTTAAGTAGCATCGCTATAGCCTTCAAAAACAACTGGAAATGTAGAATAATGTAGGCCAACAGTAATTGTACCCTTTAGGTATCTTAAAACACAAATTAAGGCATTCCAATATTCAATTTTAGCATTACTAGTAAATTTGCTGAAAGTTCCTACCGCATAACCATTATTTGGACTGGTACAATGCATTACATACATAAGACTTTCAACAAATTAAGAATATGTCAACTGATCAAGAATATCACAGAGTTATACATTAGTTTGATACTAGGATCAGATTGTGTAGGAGCATGTTTATCATCAAAATGACCAAACCTTTTATAAGAACTTTCTTAATATGACTTGATTGAGTAAGATTCATCACATTCGATGATCTCATGATTTTAATGACCGAAATTACATTAGTTTCTCCAAGATCTTTCATTTCAAATTGAGAAGCTAGAAACAGATTTCTTTGACTCTTTTAATATATATTTCAAAGATCAACATATCATTAATATAAAGACATATTATAACACCAGGTTTTTCTTGAATCTTTCTAAATATGCAAATATCACCACTATTGATTGAGTAGCCTTTAGAAATTATTACTCTTCTAAATTTCTCATTTCATTGTTTTTGAGCTTGTTTTAATCCATAAAGAGATTTAAGAACCTTCCAAACTTTGTTCTTGACCAGGAACGATAAATCCTTCTGGTTGTTTTATGTAAACCTCTTCGTCTAGATCTCCATTCACAAATGAAGTCCTCACATCCATTTGATGAATTACCATACTATGAATTGCGGCTAAAGCAGTCAAAAGTTAAATAGAAGTCATTCAAGCTACAGGTCCAAAGGTATCAAAATAATCAATATCTTTCAATTGAGCATAATCTTTTGCTACCAAACGAGTTTTGTACTTATCTAAGTTACTATCAGATTTCAATTTATTTCTAAAGATCCATCTACCACCAATAGACTTACATCTAGGAGGGAGGTCTGATAAAATTCATGTATTATTTGACATAATAGAGTACATTTCATCATGAATAGCTTTAGGCCAGAAAGGAGCATATTGCTTCAGCATAACTTTCAGGATCCTTTTCAACTAAATAGACCTGAAAATTAGGTGCAAAGTCTCTTGATTTGCTGATCTTGCGTTACGTCTTGGTTGACTTTGTTCTAAATGCTCAACTCTTTTTCTTTTAAGAGGAGATATAGAAGAACTTGTATCATGTCCTAAGATTCTTTTTTCTTAGGAAACATATGCTAAAAAAAGCTAGCATGCAGTGATTCAATAATTGTGTGAGGGATTGAGGTCTGAACAAGTCAAAATCTATAAGCCTTACTGGTTAGTGAATAACCAATAAATACACAATCTACTCCTCTATAGTCAATCCTAGTCAAATGTTGATCTGGTAATCTAATATGAGCCAAACAATCCCATACTTTAAAATAACTTATATATATCTTTCGATTCTAACAAAGTTCATATGGAGATGAATCATGTTTCTTTAAAGGAGTTTTATTCAAAATATGACATGTAATGTATAAGACTTCAGTCCACAAATTTTAGTGATATCAGATCCATAAAGCATAGAGTTAACCATTTCAATGAAAGTTCTATTTTTTCTTTCTGCTACACCATTTGGTTGTGGTGTATAATACATAGTGAACTATTTCTCAATGCCTTCTTTTTCACAAAAATCAATAAAATCTGATTTTACATATTCTTCACCCCTGTCAGATCTAATTGATACAATTTTTAAACTCAATTTATTTTCAACTTCTACTTTATATGTTTAAAAGTCTCAAATGCCTCATCTTTTGTTTTTAATGGAAAGACATATGTATACCTTGAGTAATGGTAAGTGATAAAATATTTTTTTCATGAAGTGATAAACAATTCATCTCACAAATATCAGTGTGGATTAACTCCAAAAGTGTGGATGTCCTTTCAACAGACTTAAAAGATTTTTCTGTTATTTTACATTTACTACAAGTAATACACTTAGCAACATGATCCTTTCCACAGTCTTTGATTAATTTATTTTTCACCATGAGTTGAATGGATCTAAAATTCACATGACCAAGACATTCATGCCATAAATCTAGAGACTCCACAACATAAGCAGAAATATTTTTATTTTCAATATTGAGTTTGAACATGTCATTTGTAGCATAACATTTTCCAACAAGTTTAGATAAAATAAATTTATTTGCCTCAAAATTATTTTAAAATCATGACTTGAAAGAAGCGTACATGACACCAAGTTCTTTCGAATATTAGGAACATGCAATACCTCTATCAATGTAATCATTTTTATGGAAGTGAATTTTAGTTCAACAGTTCCTTTTCCCACAACCTTAATAGAGGATGAGTATTCCATATGCTAAACTTTATCGCCCCAACTAACTCACAAGTCGTGAAAGAATTTTGATTACTTAATATATGACGAGTTGCACCAGTGTCTTTCCACAATTCCACTTGACCTCCTGCTACAAATGCTTCTGTGATCATTGCCACCAACTCATTTTTTGTGTTTTTATTTTGCCTTTTCTTTCTTCTTTTCAGCTTAAGAATTTTATAATCATGTGCATAGTGACCAATTGTATCATATGGTAACATTCTTTCGACTTAGTATTGGAATTAGTACGCTTAAAACTTTACTCTTTTTTGCCTTCAAAAATTTATTATTGACAGATTTCTTCTTGATTGATTTTTCTTCAACATGACCTTTCATGATGGACTCCTTCAAGATATTTTTTCACGATATCGTGTCTCTTGTTCAATTTGCAAGTGTTGCAATAATTGTTCAAGAGACAAATCTTCCTTCTTGTGAAAGAGTTTTCTTCTGTACTCCTTTCAAGATGCAGGAAGTTTTGAGACAATAGGACCAACATGAAAGTTTTCATCAAGAACAATTCCAGATATACCAATTTTATTAGCTATAAGTTGAAATTCTTGTACTTGTTCAGTGATTGACTTGTCATCAACCACTTTGAATTCCATATAATTTGAAACAAGTAATTTCTTTGAACTGGCTCTTCTGCTAAATGGATAGCTTTAAGAGTATCTCAAATTTCCTTAGTAAATTTGCACTTAATATAATATTGATTATAATATGTATTGAACATTCCTCCAAGAATATAATTCTTGCATAAGTAATCATCATCTTGCCAATTGGCAATTTGTTCTTTAATCAGAGTAGCCTCGTCCTTGCTACCTCAGAACCAGGAGCGATATGACAAGGTTTATCAAGAACATATGACAACTTGAATCGTCTTAAAAAGAATTTCAACTTTCCACGCCATGTAGAAAGTCATTATTGCCATTAAATATTTCAAATTAGGATTAGGCAAAGATGAAACGCTATTTGGTATAGTTGTGGATGCCATAAAGACAACTATCTTCAAAATATTAGAATAACTTAACAAGAATGATAAAAATACAAGGAATTATAAACAAAACTTTCTTGGCTTAAAGACACGTTAATACGTTCCTCAGAGATAGTTCGAGTCTCTCCCGCGAGCAATTGGAAGAATAAATAACAACTCTATCTTCCGGATTCAACTAAGCCTTAAAACAAGTAACATTCAAGAATGTTGCTCTTCTATTCTAGAATTGATGATTTCACCTTTTGCTTAATGTCTCACAAAGTAGTTTTTTGAGAGCATATCTTCTCAACCAAAAGAAACTCAATTTGCAGGACAAAAGTTTTGCAAAAAATAAAGACTTTTCATTAAATAGAATGTATTATAGGTTCAAAAAATAGAACGTATATTTCAAAAACTTCATAACCTGGAATCAAAAAGCCTCTATCAAAATCCTATAATGTAGAATTAAAATAAAAAAGAATGTTACAACTCACGTTCATGTATTTTGTTCTTTCAGAACTTTTAACGGATTTTGTTTCAAAATTAATTAAAACATTAACTCTTACATGACATGACGTATAAGACCACAAGAGTCCCTACACAAGCCATTTGACATATATAATGCATAAGGTATTACAACAAAAGATAGAGTGAATAGCTAAAAATCGTCTCATATTATAAAAAAAAAAAATTTCGAATATAAAACCAGAATCCTGACTATGTCTGGACAAGCCATTCTACACCAACATAAGAGCGGTTGGGACATAACCCGTACACCATATATAATGACTCAAAAAAAAAAAGTAATAAAAGTCTTCATGACGTTGCCCTCGAATGTACGAAGACTCACCAACCCAATAGTAAAGTAGCAACCCAAGCTAGCCACAAGTGGAAGAAGTGGATAATCCTATATTATAAAACAATATTGATACAACTATACATTAGTACATGGAATATATTAAGTATGGTGAAATACATAAAAGACATAAACATGATCACACGAGTATTTAAACATGTTATGCATGACCAATCTAAAACTTGAGTAAAAACTTTTAAAGAATTGTAAGTCATAAACTAGGTCAATGGATTCTTAAGACATAATGAAAATTTTCATAAAACCTTTGAAGATAACATTGTTCGTTTTGTGGGATAATTACCGTTAAACAACATTCAGATCATGTGATATGTATAATTACTGTCAAAACAATTTCTCTAATTTCAAAGTAGGTTACTTGTGGGATTATCAAAAACATGTTATTGATCTAAAATTATATTTGAACTAGCTCAACATAACATCAAAAAATCAAGCTTTAATTAAGACATTATTGCCTCAACTTTATAGCCCTAACATGTATATTCAAACAAAACAACACTACAAAAACAAAATAACCCTAAAATTTTTGTGAACAAAAAGTTTACCAGATTGAGATTCTTCTGTGGTAGTTATTACCTGATAAGTCCTTTCCTTTGGTTTTTCTCTGCCAATGTTACAACTGAACTTGATCTTTTCACAACCACTTGTTTCAAATATTTGAACAATGAAGTTCAGATCATCCGGAACATAATGGAAAACCAAAAACTCACCCACTTTCAGATCATGTTCAGCTGAAAATTTGTCCCATCCTTTTCGGATTGCAAGTGAACCATTATAGTTGCACACGGTTGCCATCCATCGTCGTCCATATGAGTCCTCCAAAGAAATCTCTCGATCAGTTAGGCATGAAACTGAACGAGCAAACTTTGGAGGAAAACACTGAAAAGAAATTAAGAATAAAGTTGAACCTAGTGAGTATGACCAAATGTTCACATTAATAAGCATACAATTTATAACTAGTATAATAATAGCTAATACATTTAAACAAGTAGTTTAAACTAAGTAGGAAAAACAAAGAATCACACTTTACCAGAACTTGTAGGAAAGTCTCTACGATCATTACTTTAAAGAAAGAAATAACTTTCTTTCCATTAATCAACAAGCCATCCTCATTATCATAGCATGCTTCCATCTTCTCCAACAACTTCTAAATCCTAGAAAGAATATTAAAATGTCAAAATAATGCTAATAAAAACAACAAATTAATTAAATACTTGACCAAAGCATATTAAAATGTCAAAAAATAATAATATATATCTAGGCAAGGATCTACATTTACCAATCAAAGCAGAAATAATAGATGTTGTCAATCGAATCGATCCATTCATGTTTCATCACTCTAATTAGTTATTAGCATTAATCTTTTTTACTTAACCCTATTTTTTTTCCAGATCATGGCTATTAACAATTGAGATCTAGAATAAACACAAAGATTGATACCATATGAAAAACAGAAAACATACAAGCAAAACACAAAGATTTTCAATATATACACACATGAGGAGGATTGAAAATTAAAAAGAAAACAAAGAAGAAGAAAAAATTAGTACCGTCTGAAAATAAAGGAAAGAGCAAAGTGAGAGCAAGCAAAACTCTTTGTTGAGTCTAAATGAGTTTGCTAATTTGGTTTAAATAGCAAAGCTTTCCAAAAAAATTAATATCAATAGATTATAATAATCTCTACTAGTGATACAAGTGTACCAATTCAATCAACAATTGTGTTGTATAAAAAATGTGAAATTTGACAACATGAGAAAATGATTGTAAAAAATTAGAGTTGTGTATGAAAATAATATAAATTGAGTCAATATTAAATATGATCACGATTTTCTCTATACGTCACACTCTATATACGTGCACAACTTTTATTAATGGTTTAATTTGTAGATAAAAATTATGAAATCTTTTAAAAAATAAAATATAATAATACTAATTTTTAGTTGACAAATGATATTTAAAAATTAAAGTTGGTTATGAACATTATATATATTGAGTCAATATTAGTAAGATTATGATAATCTCTATTTGACACATCAAATACACGTGTACAATTTTCACTAGTTGCATTTGGACATAATAATTATGAAATTTGAAAGGAAAAATAATATATTTTCTAGTATAAAATGATATTCTAAATTACAGTAGTGTTTTAACATGACATAAATTGAGTCAATTTTAGTAAACATTGTCTATGTGGCACATTTAGTGCACCCGCACCACTTTTATTGGTGGTATTTAAAATAAAAAAATTGCAAAATTTGAAAAAAAGATACTCATTTGTTTTAAAGTCGAAATGATAGTACAAATATATGACCCGACAGGGAAACAATTTGTATGTTTTTTAAAACCATTAATGATAAACTAACGTAGGTGTTGTTGCTTCTATATGACTTCTTCCTCTTTAGATTATAAACCAAAGAAGCAATATTTCTCTTTTGTAAAGAGAAACCTAACAAAATATCTGCACACTTAAGAGTTGAATGGAAATCCTTCCGTTGCTTTGATTAAAAAAAAAGAAGTATGACAAATAAAGATCAAACTAATCAATTTATTCATATATTTTGAAAAAATCAAACCTCACATTTATTCATTTTTTAAAGGACATATGTGTCACGACCCAAAGTATGTTCTAGGTGTAACATGTTAGAACAACTGAATAAGAATAATAAAAATATAAGGAATTCAAAGCAAAACTTTTTTGGCTTAGAGACACGTTAATACATTTCTTGAAGATAGTTGGAGTTTCTTCCACAAGCAATTGAAATAATAAATAACAACTCTATCTTCGGAATTCAACTAAGCCACAAAATAAGTATTATTCAACAATGTTGCTCTTCTATTTTCGAATTGGTTATTTCACTTCTTGATTAAAGTCTCACTAGTGTTTTTCAAAGGGAAAGTAGTTTTTTGAGTGCATATCTTTTTAACCAAAAGAAACTTAATTTATAGGAGAAAAGTTTTGCAAGAAAAAGACTTTTAATTAAATAGAATTTATTATAGGTTCATGATTTGAAAATAAAACTTATCTTTAAAAAAATTCATAACGTAGAATTAAAAGCCTCTTTCAAAATCCTATAACGTAGAATAAAAAGAGAATGTTACAACTCACATTCATGTATTTTGTTCTTTCAAAACTTTTAACGGATGAATTTTGTTTCAAAATTAATTGAAACACTAACTCTTACAATCTCCCACTTGTTTCAAGAAATTTTTTATCTTTGAAAAATTAAAAAATTATTTTGAGACATTAATCTCGCAACATGCATCAATAATGGTGTCTTTTGGACTTGAACAATTATCTAGTGCGACTTTCTAAATTATTCAATACTTAGTGAACGAATCTTGAACTAAGTGGTTAATTGAATGAAATAGAGAAAATACTCCACGCATATCACTATGTTCCGGTGAAAATCACAATCATTTGACACCTTACGACCATGTATCCTAAATCCTTTTAACCAAGTGTTTTAAGATTTTTATGTTAAAAGCTAATTGAAGCGACCTCCACTTCGCACTTAATGCAGTGAATTCATCAAGAATAACTTTGCATGCTATGACCAAATAGTCTATGAACTTCTAATGAGAAATTAATCATATCTTCTTTTACAACAAAGTATCGATAAATTTATCACGAGTATTCCGACACACTCAAATCAAAATTGATTATAGACTTACTAAGAGAATATAATCTCATCCTTCTCTTTAGTAGAAATATAAAAAAAATTTATCAAGGGTTTTCTTACTAACTTCAATCGAGATTGGTCTCATAAATTTATTATGAGAAAAAAAAATCTCAATCATGCACATATGCTTATTTCATTTTATTGATGTGCTTCACAATTGTAACTTTACTTGTTTTTTTCTTGGTACCCAAGAGTACATCATTAGGTAGGGTTACCATAAAGTAAAATTAATTTATAACAAGTTTTATTCTCATCCCATTACAACTTTCCACCACTAACTCTTTGTCTAACCCTGTAGACAAAGATTTTGTTAAGTTAAACCTGGACTTCACATATTGAAGTGATATCACACATTCCTCTAATAATCTCCTCACATGATTGTGTTTGAGACGAGTTTGTCTCGACTTGCCATTGTAACAATCACTTTAAGCGTGAAATATAGCAGCTTGATTATCACAATAGATAGTTAAAGGTGGTACTGGATTATTCTACAAAGGAATATCTATCAACATAGATCGCAGCCAATCAGTTTCTTCTCTAGCAGAAGACATATTTATAAATTTTGACTCCATGGTTGAGTGAGTAATACATGTATGCTTCTTTAATTTTCAAGAAATTGCTGCTCCAGCCAAAGTGAAAAGCCAAGAAGCAAAAGATTTAGAGTCACTTGGATCAAAATTTCAAGTAACATCATTGTCCTTCAAGAGCAGCTTTAAAATGTAGAATAATGTAGGATAACATTAATTTTAACCTTCAGGTATCTTAAAACACAAATTAAGGCATTTCAATATTTAACTCCAGAGTTACTAGTAAACTTGCTCAAAATTCCTACTGCATAACCAATATTTGTCCTGGTACAATGCATTACATAATAAGACTCCCAACAATTTGAGAATATGTCAGCTGATCAAGAATATTACCAGAGTTCCACATTAGTTTGATGCTAGGATCATATGGTGTAGGAGCAGGTTTGTCATCAAAATGACCAAATCTTTTTTAGAACTTTCTCAATATGACTTGATTGAGTAAGAGTCAATCCATTCGATTCTGATGATTTTAACGATAAATTATATCAGCTTCTCCAACATCTTTCATTTCAAATTGAGAAGTTAGAAACGATTTTGTTTCTTTGACTCTTTCAATATCTGGTTCAAGATCAACATATCATCTACATAAAGACATATTATAACACCATGTTTTTCTTGAAATTTGCTAAATATGCAAATATCACCACCATTGATAGAGTAGCCATTAGAAATCATTACTCTTCTAAATTTCTCATTTCATTGTTTTTGAGCTTGTTTTAATCCATAAAGATATTTAAGAAGTTTACAAACTTTGTGTTCTTGACTAGGAACGACAAATCCTTCTGGTTGTTTTAGTTAAACCTCTTCATCTAGATCTCCATTCATAAATGCAGTCTTCACATCCATTTTGTGAATTACCAAACTATAAATTGCAGCTTAAGCAATCAAAAGTCGAATAAAAGTCATTCGAGCTACAGGTGCGAAGATATCGAAATAATCAATACCTTTCAATTGAGCATAATCTTTTCCTACCAAAGCTGCTTTGTACTTATCTAAGGTACCATCATATTTCAATTTCTTTCTAAAGATCCATCTACAACCAATATAATTACATCAAGGAAGGGGTATGATAAAATTCATTTATTATTTGACATGATAGAGAGCATTTAATCATGAATAGCTTCACGCTAGAAAGGAGCATAGTGCTTCAGCATTACTTTCAGGATCCTTTTCAACTAAATAGACCTGAAAAGTATGTTCAAAGTGTCTTAGTTTGGCTGATCTTGTACTACGTCTTGGTTGACTTTGTTCCAAAGGCTCAACTCTTTTTCTTTTATGAGGAGATATAGAAGAACTTGTATCTTGTTCCAAAGACTCTTTTTTCTTAGGAAATATATGCTCAAAAAAGTCATGCAATGATTCAGTAATTGTGTAAGAGCGTGGGGTCTCAAGATTCAATAATCTATAAGCCTTACTGGTTAGTGAATAACCAATAAATACACAATCTACTCCTCTATAGCCAATCTTAAACAAATGTTTACATGGTAATCTAACATGAGCCGAACAATTTCATACTTTAAAATAATTTATATTTAATTTTCGATTCTTCCATAGTTCATATGGAGATGAATCATGTTTCATGGAAGGAATTTGATTCAAAATATGACATGCAGAAAATAAGGCTTCAGTTCACAAATTTTCAGCGATACTAGATCCATAAAGCATAGAGTTAACCATTTCAATGGAAGTTCTATTTTTTCTTTCAGTTACACCATTTTGATGGGGTGTATAAGACATAGTAAATTGTTTCTCAATGCCTTGTGTTTTTCAAAAATCATAAAATTTGATTTTTAATATTCTCCACCCCTGTCAGATCTAATTGATACATTTTTTTAACTCAGTTTATTTTCAACTTCTGCTTTATATGTTTTAAAAGTCTCAAATGTCTTACCTTTTGTTTTTAATGGAAAGACAGATGTAACCTTGAGTAATCGTCAATGAAAGTGATAAAATATCTCTGTTCATGGCGTGATAAACAATCATCTCACAAATATCAGTGTGGAATAACTCCAAAAGTGTGGATATCATTTCAACAGACTTAGAAGATTTTTTTGTTATTTTGACATTTACTACAAGTAATACACTTAGCAACATGATCATTTTCACAGTGTTTGATTAATTCATTTTCCACCATAAGTTGAATGAATCTAAAATTCACATGACCAAGATGTTTGTGCCA
Source organism: Solanum pennellii (assembly GCF_001406875.1). Taxonomy (NCBI): domain Eukaryota; kingdom Viridiplantae; phylum Streptophyta; class Magnoliopsida; order Solanales; family Solanaceae; genus Solanum; species Solanum pennellii. Next base: position 65,217,162 of record NC_028646.1, read on the forward strand.
TAAATCTAGAGACTCTACAACATAAGCAGAAATATTTTCATTTTCAATATTGAGTTTGAACATGTCATTTGTCGCATAACCTTTTCCAACAAGTTTAGATAAAATAAATTTATCTGCCTCAAAATTATTTGAAAACCATAACTCGAAAAGAAGCCTACATAACACCAAGTTCTTTCGAATATCAGGAACATGCAATATGTCTATCAATATGACCATCTTTCCAAAAGTGAACTTTAGTTTAACATTTTAGTTTCCCACAACCTTAGAAGAGGATGAGTTTCCCATATGTAAAACTTTATCGCTCCCACTAATTCATAAGTCGTGAAAGAATTTTGATTACCTAATATATGACGAGTTGCACTAGTGTCTATCTACCATTCCACTTGATCTCCTACTACAAATGCTTCTGTGACCATTGCCACCAGCTCAATTTTTGTAGTTATTTGCCTTTTCTTTCTTCTTTTAAGCTTAGGAATTTTACAATCACGTGCATAGTGACCAATTGTATGACAATGATAACATTCATTCGACTTAGTATTGGAATTAGTACGCTTAAAATTTTACTCTTTTTTGCCTTCAAAAAATTATTATTGACAGATTTCTTTTTGATTGATTTTTCTTCAACATGACCTTTCATGATGGACTCCTTCAAGATATTTTTTTACGATATCGTGTCGCTTGTTCAATTTGCAAGCGTTGCAATAAATGTTCAAGAGACAAATCTTCCTTCTTGGGAAAGAGTTTTCTTCTGTACTCCTTTCAAGATGCAGGAAGTTTTGAGACAATAGCACCAACATGAAAGTGTTCATCAAGAACAATTCCAGATATACCAATTTTATTAGCTATAAGTTGAAATTCTTTTACTTGTTCAGTGATTGACTTGTCATCAACCACTTTGAATTCCATATAATTTGAAACAAGTAATTTTTTTGAACTCGCCTCTTTTGCTAAATGGATAGCTTTAAGAGTATCTCAAATTTCCTTAGTAAATTTGCACTTAATATAATATTGATGATAATATATGTTGAACATTCCTCCAAGAATATTAATTCTTGCATAAGTAATCATCATCTTGGATTTGACAATTTGTTCTTTAATCAGAGTAGCCTCGTCCTTACTACCTCAGAACCAGGAGCAACATAACAAGGTTTCTCAAGAACATATGCCAACTTTAATCGCCTTAAAAAGAATTTCATCTTTTCACGTCATCTAGGAAAGTCTTTGCCATCAAATATTTTAAAATTAGGATTAGGCAAAGATGGAAAATTGTTTGTTATAGATGTGGATGCCATAAAGACAAATTGTTAGAATAACTGAACAAGAATGATTAAAATACAAGAAATTCAAAATAAAATTGTCTGGCTTAAAGGCACTTTAAAAGTTCCTTAAAGATAGTTGGAGTCTCTCCCACGAGCAATCGAAAGAATAAATAACAACTCTATCTTAGAGATTCAACTAAGCCACAAAACAAGTAGCATTCACAAATGTTGCTCTTTGATTCTTGAATTGGTGATTTCACCTTTTTCTTAATGTCTCACAAGTGTTTTTCAAAGGGAAAGTAATATTTTGAGTGCATATCTTTTCAACCAAAAGAAACTCAATTTATAGGACAAAAGTTTTGCATGGAAAAGACTTTTAGTTAAATAGAATTTATTATAGGTTCATGAATTGAAAATAAAACTTATCTTGCAAAAAATTCATAACGTACAATTAAAAAGCCTCTTTCAATATCCTATATCGTATAATTAAAACAAGAAAGAATGTTAAACTCACATTCTTCTATTTTGTTCTTACAAAACTTTTAACGGATGAATTTTGTTTCAAAATTAATCTTACATGACATGACGTATAAGAGAGTCCCTACACAAGCCATTTGACACACATAAATCATAAGGAATTACAACAAAAGATAGAGTGAATAGGTAAAAATTGTCTCATATTATAAAATAAAGTTTCGAGTATAAAGGCAGAATCATAACTATGTCTTGACAACCATTCTACACCAACATAAGAACGGCTGGGACATAACCCATACACCACATACAAAGTCTAAAAAAAAAAAAGAACAAAAGTAATAAAAGTCTTTATGACCTTGCCCTCAAATCTATGAAGACTCACCAACCCAATAGTAAAGTAGCAGCCCAAGGTAGCCACGAGTGGAAGGAAGATCGGAAGATCCTATATTCTAAAATAATATTGATACAAGTATGTGTTGTACATGGAATATGCTAAGTATGGAGAAATACATAAAAGACATAAACAGATCATATGAATATTTAAACATGTTATGCATGACCAAGCTAAAACTTGAGTAAAAACTTTTAAAGAATTGTAAGTCATAAACTAGGTCAACGGATTCTTAAGGCATAATGAAAATTTTCATAAAACCTTTGAAAAGATAACATTGTTCATTTTGTGGGGTAATTACCGTTAAACAACATTCAGACCATGTGAGCTGTATAATTACTGTCAAAACAATTTCTTTAACTTCTAAGTAGGGTTTACTTGTGGGATTATCAAAAACATTTTGTTGATCTAAATTTGTATTTGAACTAGCTCAACATAGCATCAAAAAAAATCAAGCTTTAACTAAGCCATTATTGCCTCAAATTTACAGCCCTAATATGCATATTCAAATAATACAACACAACAAAAGCAAAAGTCCTAAAAATTTGTTGTGAACAAAAAGTTTACCAGATTGAGATTCTTCTTTGATAATTATTTCCTTGAAAGTCCTTTCATTTGGTTTTTCTTTGCCAATGTTACTACTGAATTTGATCATTTCGCAACCACTTGTTCCGAATATTTGAACAATGAACCTCAGATCATCAAGAACATAATGGAAAACTAAGAATAATCTTGAAATGTTAACATTAATAAGCAGAAAATTAATAACTATAATAATAGTTAATACATTTAAACAAGTAGTTTAAAGTTAGTAGGAGAAACAAAGAATCACACTTTACCAGAACATGTAGGAAAGTTTCTACTATCATTACTTTAAAGAAAGAAATAGCTTTCTTTCCACTAATCAACAAGCCATCCTTCTTGGACTCATCATAGTATGCTTCCATCTTATCCAACAACTTCTAAATCCTAGAAAGAATATTAAAATGTCAAAATAATACTAATAAAAACAACAAATTGATTAAATAGTTGACCAAAGCATTTTAAAATGTCAAAAAATAATACTCCCGCCGTTCCATTTAATGTGACACTTTTCGCATTTCGAGATTTAAATTAGTCTATCTTTGACCGCAAGTTTTTCATAGATTCTTTTAACATTTTAAATTATCAATTATTCTGACGTATATGTTAGGGTATATACTATTAATCATGTGTTTAGACATAGTATTCTAACAAGTTTCAAGATTAAATATCTAAGTGGGAGATTGTTAGGGTATATACTATTAACCATGCATTTAGATATAGTATAGGGAAAAGGGTCTGATATATCCCTCAACTTTGTCATTTGGAGCTGATATACCCCTCGTTATAAAAGTGGCTCATACATGCCCTTACCGTTATACAAACGGCTCACATATACCCCTGCCGTTACAAAATGGCTCAAATATACCCTTCATTAACCGGAAGTCAAAAAATTAGTTTTAAATTTATATTTATTACTTCTATTTTTTTTTAAAAATTATTTAGGGGTATATATGATTCTTCTATCAAAGTTCAAGGTATATTTTAATTTTTTTCATACATAAATTATTTTTTGACTTTTTTTATTATGATTATTTGAATTTCTTATTCTTATTTTGTTTTTTTATTTCATTCCTTAGTTTAAAGAAAAAAATTAAACTATTTTTTTTGTGTGTATTGTAATTTAATTTCGTATTCGAAGAAAAAATTTAGTCATCTACAATAAGTTTTACAAGAATATTAGTGAAACATAAATAAATTTGATTATCAAAATAATAATTATAAATTAGTCATTGAAACAAAAAAAAGTCAAAAGAAATATGATTGACGAGGATTAAATTTACTCATATGAAATTATATTTTTTAGAATAAAATAATAAAAATTTAGATTAAAATTATTTTTTTCATTTCCGTTAGAGGAAAAGAGTATATGTGAGCCATTTGTTTACAAGTAGGGGTATATATGAACCAATTTCATAACAAGGGGTATATCAGCTCTAAATGACAAAGTTGAGAGGTATATCAGGCTCTTTTCCCTATAGTATATTATAACAATTGTGATTGTTAAAAGTTGGGAGATTGTTGGGATATATACTACTAACCACATGTTAAGAAATAATATTTATTAGAGATATAATATTTGCTAAAATTCATTAGATCATATATTCGTTTATGGTGTTTATTTACTTATATAGTAGATGATTTAGTGTGTAGAGTTCTAGCTTATACACAGAGGATTAAATAATCGATTCTTATAATTATAAATTTTTTTGGTTCACAATCTAGGATGGAAAGTGGACATGACATCGGGTACGATTGTAGCACAAGATTATATTTATCTTGATTATGGGAACGGTCTAGTTTCAACTTCTTGTGCTAGTACATTTTGTATGTATTGAATGGGATCGAGTAGAGATAGTTGTTTTAGACTGAATGACAAAAACACATTCTCTAAACTATTAAATGTACTTATATTCTTAATCATGATATAACTATTATGATCTGTATATATTAATAATCGTTTTGATTTATTAAAACGTGAGATTCTGAGATGGGTCAATATGCCTGGTAAGTTGAATGATAATGATATATATTGGTGAAATAATAAGTTAGTTGATGGAATCCATGTCTCGTTATAGAGATTGATTGATATGCCTTTTTGAGAAACTTATAAGTTTTCATCGTGTCAAATCTTGCAAGTGGATTTATGAATCCGACACATGAAATAAGTTAATTAGTGCTCTAAAGGAAATTAATCATTAAGTTAAATCCGTCGGTAATTTAATTTATTGATTAGTATCTGAAATCTTAACATGGAGAATTACATAAGTGTTTAATAGGGAATTATGAAATAGAGGAGTGCAATTACGAAATTCTAGTGGAATGATTTGTAATTTATTATGGTAAGAATAATTCAAATTAATTATTTGAAATTATTTTCATAATAGGAAGCCTCGGTAATTAATTATGTGGTCCCTATAGTGCCCATATTTAACTAGACGCAGAATCCTATTTCTATGCAAAAAGGAAGAATAATATGAGTTTTTCTAGTCTTCTAGAAAAACTAGGTTTTTCTAGTTTTTTTTTTTTTGGATTAGGAAGAAATCTGTATATATAGGGATTATCCAAACCTAGAAAGATGATGATTAGTATTCAATTCAATGCTTGCCCATCCAAGTATTGAGAGAGTTCGGATGTGACTTGGGATCACTGTAGAAGATCATAGCTATCTTGTAGATTCGCTTGAAGATCCGTTTAACTTGGAGATTCGCTTGAAGGTATCTGCTCACGCTTCAAGAGGTATTTATCAAATTAACTTTCAGTGTGTTTATGTGTTGTAGCATGATATTTATTTTAGCATAAATAGTATTGATTATCTATTATTTATGTAAATAGTAAAGATTCAAATATGCTTCTGTTGCGCATATAATTTTTCAACAATTGGTATCAGAGTCTTGCTTGCATTTAAATAGATAAACCATATGATATGTATACATATGTTTTGTTGAAAAATCACGGGAAAAGTTTTTTTTTTTTGTTGACGTGGATGTTTGGTGGCTGTGAATAATCAATATTTTGTGATTTTTAAAATATAAGGTTAACAAAATAGGTTTTGTTGATCCAAGCACGTCAAAAAGTTTTTTTTTTTTGGTTTACATGCAAGTGGCAGCAATGACATTGTCTTGAAGATGCAAATGGTATATGGTTTTTTATGATTGGTATTGCATGCATCCTTTTATTTTAAAAAGTGATTCATGAATCATACTAAATATTTTAGCAATTAAGGAGCAATGTCCGTTGATTTGCCTGGAACTGTTTGTTCATATTGGATGCGTCGCGCGGCAGCTATAGTGGTATCGTAGGCATCAGCTATTTTAGTAGTAATATCTTTTGGCAAAGTGAATGTTTAGTTTGATTTAATTTATTTTTGCCAAATAATTGATAACACTATTAATTGCGTGTGCTCATTCTTTTGGTTTTTGGCCAATAATCAATTCTTTTAATTGTTTGGTCATTGTCTTTGTTACACGGTATTAACCTTTTTCATGTGTATTATTTATGAATATATAAATTGAGAGTTTGTGATCAATAAATAATGTTGCAACTAAATATTTTATTTATTTGAAATCATTGAGAAATTCTCAAAGTTTTATGTATGTGAGATTATTTTAGTATATGAATTGAGAATTATGATAAATAAATAAGAATCACGAAGTGATCTATTTATTTGGGTTATTAGAATATTCTCAATGTATCATGTATAAATTGTCCTAAGTGAATACTCGTGGTGAATATTTATTTACTTAAATGGAGATTAACCATTAAATACTAGTAACACTTAATTAATTCATGAAAAAAGATATATTAAAGGGTTTCATCGATTTAATAGGGAGAAAACATAATATCTTGAAATCTCAAGTGTGTTAATTGAAGGAATAATTTTGATTTCAGGAGGTGTTGTGTGTCTTAGGTAAAGGAAAGACACATGGTAGACCTTATGCTCATGAGAAAATAATTAGAATAAAATAGAAATATGAATTAAGTTATTTTAATCTTTAACTATGCCTAAAATAATTACTTTTTCAAATTTGATCATAATTTAAGTGTCATGAATTTTATGATCTCTGATTGACTTGAAATTTGATGGTCTTATAAAAAATCGTTTAGATGAGTTTAGGTAGTTTGTCAGATTAAAATTTTATTTGAATATTTGATAAGATCTTTCTTTATACCAATTATGGTTATGTTAAATTTGGAACATGGTTGCATATGGTTATTTAACATGAATTGATATGAGAATGTAAGTCATATTGTTTTAATTTATAAAGATGCTTAAATCACTTGAATTTGAATTTGGTCATAGATTTGAAAATAAATATTTTTATAGACTCCAATTGACCTGAAATTCGGTAAGTTCATTAATAAAGGCCTAGTAAAAAGTAGTCATTGCTATGTGATAATATTTTTCTTTGAGGTCGTTGGAATGATTTTAAAGTTGTTCATTGGAATTAAAATGTGATTTAGTATGAATGACGACATCCTTTATATTGGTTTTATTTATGTTATATGTGGTACATGATCACAGATGATGAGTTAACATAAATTGATATATGATAAGGATGTAGATCTATTCATTTTTTCTTAAATCGTTTGAATCTGAAGTTGATCATAGATTTGGAGATAAATATTATTTTTGAACTCCAATTGATCAGAAATTCAGTAGGTTCATCAGAAACTATCAAATTTAAAATACTCATTGTTATGTAGTGAGTTGGTAATTTGAGATAGTTTAGATGATGATTTTAGATAATTTTTATATCTTGAAAAATTAATTTTATCAAAAAATTACTCGACTATAATATAGTGGTGATAGAGTCTGTTCTTTATGGTCTTGATGACTAAATTTTAGTGAAGTATTAAGTTCATGTGTTGGCTTAGACCTTCCTCCATACAAGTCATTAAAGTTTAATCTCTAGTTTTGATTATCTGTATTGACTCTAGTAAACTGAGTAATATTTGATTGGATCAATGGATCTAGGGATAATGATATTCACTTGACTTAAACTAACATATACTCTCCATCTGAGTTGGCTTTTGTTCTAAATTTATTGAAGTGAATATCTGACACCATATATATGTGTTGCATGAGTAGTCATTTTCTTTTATCAAAATTTATTGTTCAAGATGCATAGATATCTAAAACGCGTGTTTTGAATTTTAATATTCAATGTATATATAAACATGCTTACCTTTTGAAATTTTAGAATTTTGTTCTTTATTCTTAATTCAATTATCTATTTCACAAAATGATGTATGATAAGAATTACTGAGCGGGAAAATCTTAAATTCTATTACGATCAAACAACGTTTTCAACCAAATTGATCATAGTTTTGGAATTCGAAAAAAAAGAACTCTGATTGATCTGAAATTTGGTAGATTTATAAGAACGACCTAGTAAGAAATTAATTTTTTTTGGATCGTTATATGATTTTTTGGTCATAATTGCTTAAATAGTAGTGAAGTATTAGTTTTATGCGTTGGCTTAGACCTTCCTCCCTAACGGATGAAATTGATACAAGTCACCATGTATTTAATTGTCTAGTTTTGATAATCTATATTAACTCTCCTAAACTGAGTAATATAAGATTGGATCAATGTAGCCAGAGGATTTTCACTTGAGTTAAACTAACAATAGATTCTCCAACTGAATTAGGTCTGTATAAGTTCATGGAATGAATAATCGGTCATTGTACATGTGTATTGCATGAGTAATTCTCCAATCCCAACGATTGGCTATTCGAGATGCATGGATATATATGTATAAATGACCCCTGAATTTCGTTATTCGGAATTATTCGAAATATTATAATCTATTTAAAGTATTATGTCTCATATTCTCAATAGACTTTACACACCCACTTAGTACTACTTCTTGGTAGAGATAAGATATTAACTTAAAGAATGCATTATGTATGTACCTTATGTTAGAAGAATTATTTTTTCAGTTTCTAACCAGATAAGAGATGAGTATATAATATATTTTTGTAACTCTTCTAACATTGAGTTTGATAAATATTTTATTTCTTGTGGTATATTGATGCATGATAATTTTACAAGTATGAGAGAATTAAATTATACTAATCTGTCTCATAAGGGAAATATCTTTTAAATTGAATGAGACTTATTTGTACATTAGGGTCTAAGTCATTTATTCTTAATAGAATTTTGAGGTTGGTTAATGGATGGATATAACTGTTCATTGAAAGTGAAGTCACTACCAACATGTACGTTTTGTTTAGAAGGAAAAATGACTAAGAGACCTTAGTTTTCCTCTTAAAAAGAATTTAAGAGGTAGTGATAAGTTCTAACTAATCTATTCTAATTTGTGTAATAAATGAGCACATGGGCAAAAGGTGAATTTGAGTTTTTGAGTTTTCAAGAAAATTACTCGTGATATGAATATTTTTTTTGATGTTTTATAAGTCTAAATGTCTTGATAAACTCAAGATATTTAAGACACATGAAAGTATCATCATGAAAAATATAAAAAGTCACTACAATCTGATTGTAGTGACGTAAACCTCTTAGCTCATAAGTCACTTATCTTATAGAATAATTGTCTTTCAATTGTCTACACTAGACACTCTATAATAGATTGCTGTAGAAGAGAAAATAATTAGACACTTATGAAGATGATGAGATTAATTATTGACTTATTATTAGTTATTTTGTTTCTTTTGGGATAAGTTCTAATAACTACATATTACATTCTGAATTCAGTTTCTTTCATATTAGTACCTTGAGCAACTATAGAACTAGTTGGATTTGACGTAAGTCTAACCTGTGACATGTTCAGATATAGGATTGTCCAACACATGTGCTGAGTGGGAGAATAAGAAAAATTAGAATAAAGAAAGGAATGTATGTGTTAATTGGATATCCTAAAGAATGAAACAAGGTTTATTATAATGTCCTAAAAGAAAATAAGTCAATTGTTAACACAACTTTCTGATTTCTAGAAAATGATAATTTTAGTAAATCATGTTCCTAGAGGTAAATTATCTTTAGGGGAATTGAACAAAAAAATAACAAATAAGTCAATTGTAAATTCATACCCTCAAGGACATGTAATGGGTATGTCAGAATTGACGTCCCATTGTAATTTAGTAGTGGGAGAAACGTTACTAGACATAAGAAAACTATTATCTCAAGTAGTTGGAATGATGTTGAGCAAATTAAAAGAACACTTCATTAGAAGTTGTTAATATTTCATTATCAAAAGATTTTGAAGAAAATATTAAAACTCAAGAACATGAAAGTGTGATTATAATAGTAGTACTTAGTCGTAGTGGGAGAATCATAACGAAGATTGAGTTGTTTTGTATGCTTGAGAGAACTTTTATGATATAGCTCCTAAAAAGAAGTACACTCTTGGAGAGTTTCATGATAAGGTCTCTCAAGACCAAGTACAAATCGATTTGTTACGACGAAGCACTACTAGACAAAATTGCATGAGAAAATAGCTTGGTAAATTTTCTTCGATAAGAAATAAAGGAATGTCTGTGAAAGTTGTAAATGCATAGTTAAGAGTCTAAGTGGGAGATTGTTAAAGTATATACTATTAATAATGTGTTTAGACATAGTATTCTAACAATATTCAAGATTAAATATCTAAGTGGGAGATTGTTAAGGTATATAATATTAACCATGCATTTAGATGTGATGGTTAAAAGTCTAAGTGGGAGATTGTTGGGATATATACTATTAACCATGTGTTAAGAAATAATATTTATTAGAGATTAAATATTTGCTAAAATTCATTAGATAATATATTCGTTTATGGTGTTTATTTACTTATATAGTAGATAATTCAGTGTGTAGAGTTTTAGCTTATACACAGAGGATTAAATCATCGGTTCTTATGGGTATAAAGTTTTTTAGTTCACAATCTAGGATGGAAAGTGGACATGCCATCGGGTACGATTGTAGCACAAGATTATATGTAATTTATCTTGATTATGAGAACGGTATAGTTCCAACTTCTTGTGCTAGTACATTTTGTATGTATTGAACGGGATCGAGTAGAGATAGTTGTTTTAGACTGATTGACCAAAACATATTCTCTAAACTATTAAATGTACTTATATTCTTAATCCTGATATAACTATTATGATCTTTATGTATTAATTATCTTTTTGATTTATTAAAAGGTGAGATTCTGAGATGAGTCAATATGTTTGGTAAGTTGGATGATAATAATATATATTGGTGAAATAATTAGTTAGTTGATGGAATCCATATCTCGTTATAGAGATTGATTGATATGCCTTTTTGAGAAACTTATAAGTTTTTATCGTGTCAAATCTTGCAAGTGGATTTATGAATCCTACACATGAAATAAGTTAAGTAGTGCTCTAAAGAAAATTAATCATTAAGTTAAATTCGTCGGTAATTTAATTTATTGATTAGTATATGCAATCTTAACATGGAGAATTACATAAGTGTTTAATGGGGAATTACGAAAAAGAAGAGTGCAATTGCGAATTTCTAGTGGAATGATTTATAATTTATTATGGTAAGAATAATTCAAATTAATTATTTGGAATTATTTCCATAATAAGAAGCCTCGGTAATTAATTATGTGGTCCCTATAGTGCCCATATTTAACTAGAACTCAGAATCCTGTTTCTATGCAAAAAGGAAGAATAATATGTTTTTCTAGTCTTCTAGAAAAACTAGGTTTTCTAGTTTTTTTTTTTTTTGGATTAGGAAGAAAATCTCTATATATAGGGTTTATCCTAACCTAGAAAGATGATGATTAGTATTCTATTGAATGCTTGCCCACACAAGTATTGAGAGAGTTCAGATGTGACTTGGGATCACTGTAGAAGACTATCGCTGTCTTGTAGATTCGCTTGAAGATCCGTTTAACTTGGTGATTCGCTTGAAGGTATCCTCTCACGCTTCAAGAGGTATTTATCGAATTAACTTTCAGTGTGTTTATGTGTTGTAGCATGATATTTGTTTTAGCATAAATGATATTGGTTATCTATTATTCATGTAAGTAGTAAAGATCCAAATATGCTTCTGTTGCGCATATAGTTTTCCAACAGTATAATACTCTTTACGTAGTTTATAGATATATAAATTTCATTTCTAAAAATTTGAAAATTCCATACTTAATGTCCGGTTAAATTTAAACCGTTTGATTCTCAAAAAATCGAAAAGTATCACATAAATGGAACAAGGGAGTAATGTATATCTAGGCAAGGGTCTCCTTTCTTTGATTATTGAAAAATCACTATTATCAAACATGATCTACTTTTATCAATCAAAGCATAAATAATAAATGTTGTCAATCAAATCGATCCATTCATGTTTCATCACTCAAATCAGTTATTAACATTAATTTTTTTTACTTGACCCTATTTTTTTCAAATCATGGCTATTAACAACTGAAATCTAGAATAAACAACAAAGATTGATACCATATGAAAAACAGAAAAAACTACAAGCAAAACACAAAGATTCTCAATATATACACACACATGAGTAGGATTTAAAATTAAAAAGAAACAAAGAAAAAGAAAAAATTAGTACCGTCTGAAAATAAAGGAAAGAGCAGAGTGAGAGCAAGCAAAACTCTTTGTTGTGTCAAAATGAGTTTAAATAGCAAAGCTTTCCAAAAAAAATCAATATCAATAGATTATGATAATCTCTATTTGACACACCAAATACAGGTGTACAATTTTTACTAGTTGCATTTGGACATAATAATTATGAAATTTGAAAAAAAAAATATGTATTTTCAAGTCAAAAATGATATTCAAAATTACAGTTGTGTTTTAACATAACATAAATTGAGTCAATATTAGTAGAATTAAAACACTGTCTATGTGGCACATTTAGTGCACTCGCACCACTTTTATTGGAGGTGTTTAAACTCAAAAAATTGCAAAATTTGAAAAAGATATATATTTGTATAAGAGATAAAAGGAGTAACTTTCGCATGTAGCAAACATAAAAATTAAATTTGTATGTTGTAACTATAGTTTGTATAATTGCGCTCTGTAGCAAATTAAAGTTTGCTATGAAGCACCTCTTCAGATTCGTATAATTTCACTGACAATCGTTTGTATAAATTGGTGTCAGCCTCTCGTTTGTACAAAACAACTGGCAACCCTCAATTCAATTTTATGTGTTTGTATATATGCATAAAATTTGAATTTGTATACAATTGAATCGAAATAAAATATTTGTATATCAAATCTCTCTCATTGTAATTTGTATAAGTATATGTTCTTGTTGTTGTGCTTTTCAGTTGTATATGTACATATGTGTAATATGTATATAAATAAAAATTTGTATTTGTTGAATCTGTAAATGTAAATGAAAATTCATGAAAAAAAATAGATTTTCTTTTTTATATAAAGTTGTATGCCTGAAGCAGACACCATTTTCTTGTATATTCTATTTTTGAATCCCGATAGTTTTGTAACAGCAGCCGAAGAAGCAACCATTTTCTTGGCCTTTCGCTTGAAGAAATTGCTATAGTAAATTATATGAAATAGTAGCTACGAATTGGAAATAAAATAAAATATAGCTATAATATTTAATTTGAATTAATAATTTGTTATTATATATAATTTTCCCCACAAATTGGGAAATAGATAGAATCTTAGGCAATAACAAGCAATTAATGCAACGTAGAGTGGAATGGAACTTAATAACAACAATGTAATGTAAGTCCAGGTGATGAAAGGACTAGATTACTAAAAAAATCAATGTAACGTAGTTATTGCTTCTTATTTTAACGATCCTTCCCGATTGTTATCAGTAGGTCAATAGTGAAAAATTTGGGCCAAAAAGTTTTTCGGGTAGTGTTTTAAAATATTATAGGCTAGGACAGCCTTAGAAGGAATCTGGGCTAGACACAATCTAAGGTCATCCGAAAATGAGTGTGGTAGAATGCCCAGGCTTAGTTGATGTATTCTTGTAGGTGATGTACCGTGGTTTCACGATACTTTCAATGTCTTTTCCTTAAGTTTAGTGTGTGTCTAAAGCCTTTTTGTATTGATTTTTTATGTAGGTTTCTCTTTATTTTGCAGGAAGTCTGTCCAAAGGAGAACGCGGAGGATTTGAGCAGAAATTGCAGAAGTGACCACCTACGTAGCCCACGACGGTCCGTCGTGACTGTGACGGTCCGTAGGTGACACCGTAGTGAGATGAAAATGACTGCTCAAGGAAGTTGGTGAAGTCTGACCAAGTGTGAGACTACGGAAGCTCATGACGGACCGTTATAGCCATGACGGTCTGTCCTGCATATTCGTCGTGGTTGTCAGAGAGTAGTTCCAGTACCCAATTTCAAGAAGTTTCTAAGTGTTGTGGAACGGAACTCCTCGACGGACCGCCGTTCATGCAACGGTCCGTCATATCTATCCGTCGAGGGTAACAACGAGTTGATGAAGAAAGCAGCAAAAAAATTATGCCAAGTATGGAACGACGGAGCACACGACAGTCCATCGTGTCCATGACGGTCTGTTGCAGGGATCGTCGATTCAGACGCGTTTTAGACAGATTTGCCTTAAATAGAGTCTTTCTTTTATTAGGTTTTATTTTATTATAAATAGTTCGAAAAACCTCATTTTTGGGGTTAGACTTTTGGATTTTTTTTAGTTCTCTTGTTTAAGTATTGAACTCCTGATTTTGGTATTTGATCATACTTTTCCGGAATCAATTGTTTGTTTTTTTGTGAATTATTCAAGTGAATTTCTGGATTTTCTTCATTCTCATAAAAGTAAGTGCATGAATTCTTATATTATCAATATGAATTGTGTGATTATTAACATGTGTAGCTAAACTCCATAACTAGGGTTGTGGGAACCATGGGTAAATAACAAGGTAAAATCTAGCTAAAATAACAATTCTAGAATAGTGTCTTGCATGTATTGCTAATTCTTTCGCTTAGAAGTATTTTTAACGGATGGCCAACGTTAGAACTCGCCTTATTGCTACTTGCCGGACCAAGGAGGTAGATAATAGGAAAAGAATTATCAACATAGGTTTAGCGTATACTATCTAATAGGCTAGTGTCGGTTGGTACGAAGTAACAACTTAGTCAAATATCGAATATGATGCTTATTATGAGGTAAATATAAGGTTTAGTAAAACAACACACGTAGCCGGACCAAGGTGCGGAGTGAGATTCTCTAGATGCCGGACCAAGGATTTAGAGATACCTAACTTATCACTTTGCATGCAAGATACTAGGAAAGGATTGTTATAGCTAGAATTACCGAGTTAGGAACCTGTGGGGAACACTTACGCCCTAATTACTCTCATTACTTGATTAAACTCCAATACTTGAACCTGTCACTTGTTTACTTTAATTTAGCTAATTCCTTTTATTAATCAAAACCCCCTTTAGTTATTTGTTTTTGGAAAATAATTGACTAAATACAACTAATAATAGAATAAAGTTAAGTCTGTACCATTTTCCTCGTGGGAACAATCCCAACCTCATTAGTTAGGTTCTTTACTTGATGCGACCGCTTTTACTTCTTTTCGAGAAGTAAATTTGAGCGTATCAGTAGGCTAGACATTAAGAAATTCATAGGTCTCTACTAAATTGAATTTGACTAGTAGAACTCTCGAAATTGATCTTTGCGTGAAAGGGATAGTCGAGAAGTCAAGAGAAGATGTTGTGTTGTGAAAAGGCACTTTTCACAAATTTCTATATACAGTTAAGGTGATCTCGCCTATTCCTTTATCACGGAAGGTGTTGAAGTGGCGAAAATGTGATTTTATTCATAAACATCCCAAAAACCTCTTAATTTCTGTGTGATTTAGGACATCTTCTACCCAATTTTTCACGAAATTTGTCGGTAAATGTAAGTTTGTTACCCCCAATCTTGTAAACTGATCTTCAAAACTTAGAATCAAGATATTATTCTTGGGAGAGGGTTTTGACATAATTTCATGATGGAAATGTAGAATTCTCATAGATATGAGAAGAATCAAGGATTGTATTGATGATTGAATGATTGAGTTACATACTCCTTATATAGGAGAAGAGCCCTATACTAGCTACACTAGGAATTATAATACAACCCAAATATATTATGTACACCTTATTCTAGTCGACTACATCAGCTTTAGTCGTACAAAGTATAGAATTGTACATAAATTAGGATTAAGTAGTCTTGTCCTAGTGTAACTAAAACTCTATCTCTAACTCTTCAGACAGTTTCACCGAACCGTTCCTTTGACCTGTTTCATCAGTTTCCTTCAACACTTCCCCTCAAGCTAGTGAGTGGAGGAACTGTAACTCCTAGCTTGCGACGAAACTTCGCAGAAACCTATTTGGTTAATGCTTTTGTATAAATATCTGCTAGCTGATCCTTAGAAATCACAAATTGAGTAACAAGTTATCCTTTAGCCACCTTCTCACAAACAAAATGATAGTCCATTTCAATATGTTTAGTTCTAGCATGCATAACTGGATTAACTATCATGTACAAAGCACTCATGTTATCACAATACAATGTAGGTATAGATCGAAGAAACACCCCAAGATCATGAAGTAGATACATAATCTATGTCATATTTGATGCAGTGGAGACAAGTGCTTTATACTCAGCTTCAACACTTGAACGAGCAACTGCGGATTGTTTCTTGGAGGTACAAGAAATACAGTTTGCACCTAGATAAATGTTGTAGCCTGTAGTTGATCTCCTATTAGTGTAAAACCTCCCTAATCAGCATCAGAGTACCCATACAACCTACATGGTGATTGTGAAAGAAGTCTAAGTCCAAAGTGCAGAGTGCCTTTGATGTACTTGAGAAATCTTTTCACCCCTTGAAAATGTGCACTGTTCGGATTTTGCATAAATTAGCTTGCTAAATTCACAACATGAGTAATATCTGGTCTTGTGAGAGTCAAGTATTGAAGACTCCCTACTATCATTCTGTAAACAGATGCTTCAACCAAGCTTCCCACAACTTCAAGTAGACCATACTTTTGAGCCAAATGAGTGGTTATAGCCTTTGAAAAAGTCATTTCAGTATTTTCGAGTAGCTCAGCAGCATACTTACTCTGGCTTAAGTCGATGCCCCCATCAAAATACTTAACCTCAACTCCAAGAAAGAAGTGTAAATGGACAAGATCTTTCATGATGAACTCCTTCCCAAGTTGTTGAACCAACTCTGAGACATGAGATGGATTACTTCCTGTGACAATAATATCATCCACATATAACAAGAGAAATAATTTGCCTTTGTGAGTTTTCAAAGTAAACAAAGAAGGGTCATTTTTACTACAAATGAAACCAAGGTGTAAGAGATGCATTCTAAACCTATCAAAACAGGCTCTTGGTGCATGTTTATGACCATACAATGTCTTTTCAAGTAGACATACATGTTGAGAATAGTGGGAATCAATAAAACCAGGACGTTGACTCATGTACACCTCCTCTTGTAAGAAGTCATGGAGAAAAGAATTTGACATCGAGTTGTCTAACTTCCCACTATAAACTGACATCAATGGATAGAACCACCCTAATAGTTGTTTCTTTAACCACAGGACTAAATGTTTCTTCAAAATTTATCCCTTCAAGCTGTGAGAATCCCCTTTCAACAAGTCTTGCATCGTATATATCTACTGTTCCATCAGCTTTTAATTTTGTCTTGAGCACCCATTTTGATCCAACCAAGTTCATACCAGGAGATTTGGGCACCAAAATCCATGTCTTGTTAGTATGTAAAACATCAATCTCTTCCTGCATTGCTACAAACCAATGAGGCAATTTTAGTGCTTCCTTAGTAGTATTTGGTTCTCTCACAATTTATGTGTTGATGCGAGCAACAAGTGACAAGTGTTGTTTCTTATCCTTGGTGATAATATGATGCCCCTTTACTGCAGGAAGTACCTCAATTGGTACATCAACCAAGGTAGTGGAATGGAGTGTAGCATTGTCAAGTTGATAGTCAACTGGTACATCAACTAAAGTGGTTGTTTGATGATGATCATTGGCTGGACCTGTAAGAGCAAGTTGTTCCTCACTGCTGCCGGCAGATTCAAAATCTACAGCTGGACTTTCAATACTACTATATGGATCATCAACCTCAACCAGTTCCTCAGCATCTGATCATGCGCCTGAGAGGTCAATAATACTATCATTATCAATGAGTACATGAGGTGTAGCAGCATTATCACTAGTAATGTGTGGGCTATCAGCCTATACTTATCTTGAATCATAATTATCATGTGCCTGCAGTTTAGAGAAAGATTCAACAAAAGTAGCAAGGTGAGGTGAGACATCAATGTTAGTCTGAGATTGCTTTTGGAGACACACAGGGTAATGTGTTTTCATCAAACACAACATCTCTAGATATGTAACCCCTCCTTGTAGAGGGATGATAGTATCTATATCCTTTGTGTAAGTTGCTATACCCAATAAACACACGAAAATAGGTCTTTGGACTAAACTTATTGTTACCCTTGATATATGGAAAACATCTAAACTCGAACACTTTTAGACTATGGTAATCAGGTTGTTCCCCATACAACTTAACAAATGGAGTCACCATTTTTAGGACTGGTGAACACAATCTATTGATGAGAAATAATACAGTGAGGAAACCTTCAACCCATAAAAACAAAGGTAGATTAGCATAAAGTAGTAAAGATAAGTTAGTCTCCACAATATGCCTATGTTTTCTCTCTGCAACTCTAGTTTGTTCAGGTGTGTTAGGACATGAAATATATCTCACAGTGTCATGATCTTCCAAATGCTTAATGAAGTCTGTTTGGAAAAGCTCACCACCTCTATCACACTGAAAAATCTTAATCTCTTTAGAAAATTGTTTTTCCACCATTTTCTGAAATTTTAGAAAGACCTCAAAGAATTCAGACTTCTTTTTCAATGGATAAATCCATGTATACAAAAATGACATAATATTTCATATGTTGGGAAGATTCGACAGGAGCAGGTCCTCATAAGTCACAATGGATTTTCAATAAAGGTTCTTTCTCAATTTTATTTCTCAAACCAAAAGGAAGTTTACAACTCTTTCCCAACTGACAACTAGAACAAACTGTAGGCATTTTATTCCAACTACTAACATTGATGCAACTATTACTAATCAAAAACTTTGAAGACTTCAAATTAGGATGTCCTAATCTAGTATGTCATATGTTGTCTAACGTGTTCCAATCGTGTGTAGCAGTTAAAGCACAGAGATTGTTATCTTCCAAAGCATAGAGTCCATTCCTTTTAGTTCCCTTGGCCAGCAGTGTCCTTGTCTTCTTGTCCTTTACAACAAAGTTAGTTTCATCAAATTCAAGAGTGCAACAATTATTCTTTGCAAGCTTACTAACTAAGAGTAAATTCTTATTAATCTTAGGGACTACAAGAACTTCCTTTAATTTTAGACCGGATCTGGATGTGTTCCCAACATGTGTTATGTCTAACTTTGATCCATTACCAATAATAATTTTATCTAGTCCATTAACGTGTTTAAGGTCAGGTAGGATATCTGAGTTATGTGTCATATGACTACTTGCTCCTCAGTCCACATACAAGGTGTCATCAGTGTTTTGAAGATTAGTAGCATTCAATACCCGTGGTAGCTCATCTTCATCTTGGTAAGAGTAATCCCACCTATAAAAACACTTAAGAATAGTATGGTTATTCCTACCACAAATTTGACACGCATCAGAATTATTCCTCTCACAACTTCCACATGAAGAACTTTTCTGAGGACCAAGTCCAATTCTGTTTTTATAAGAACATGTTCCTTGTCCAGCAGACCTTTAGCCTCTTCCTCTGGAATTAAAGTTATTATTTCCTCTTCTTTGAGAGTAATTTCCTTTTCCCCTACCTCTTTGGGCAGAGAATGACATGTTATGATTTGGTTGAGTCACTTCTTCTTCATCCTACCTCATATCAAAACCCCTAAGAGCATTAATAAATTGATTAAAAGTAGGATACGACGCCTTACCTAACATGACAGTTCTGAAGTTCTTGTACGTAAGACCTAGACATCTAGCAAAATTAATCACTTTGTTATCCTCATCTATAGGATTGTGAATGGACGCAAGGCCATCACAAATACCTTTGAATCCCTTAATGTATACATCAATTTATTTGGTTCCTAGCTTCACACTTTGCAGTTGTTGATTGAGCTGAAACTCCTTATATTTTGTTGCTTGAAGATACGCTTCTTCCAAGCATTCCCACATCTCCTTGGCAGTTGAGCAGCCTACGATCATGTACATGCTTTCTTCTGTCAAGGTGCCTCATATCCAACTCCTTAGTAACACATACTTCTCCTCCCAGTCATCAACAATGTTGTTTTCTTCTGCACCCTTCTCGCCTGCTACAATTTTTTCAGTAGTCTGTCCAGAGGAACGGGTCTCTTTACGTGATTCTGTGATGAGATAGGTTAATCTCATCACTTGAATCAACTGAGTCATTTGCGTCCTGCATAGAAGATAATTCATCGTCTTATGTTTAATGGAGAAGGACGAAATAAGGTGATGAAGTGAAGAAGTCGAAAGAGTATTGGTAGAAGGGGCCATTGTGGTTTGATAATTTGGTTGTTTTTTGGTTAGATATAATACGTAAAAGAGAGGAAAGGTTTTACTGATCTGATACCATGTAGAAATCTCACAGATATATGAAGAATCAAGGATTGTATTGATGATTGAATGATTGAGTTACATACTCCTTATATAGGAGAAGAGTCATATACTAGCTACACTAGGAATCCTAATACAACACAAATATATTTTGTACACCTTATCCTAGTCGACAACATCATATTTAGCCGTACAAAGTATAGACTTGGACATAAATTAGGATTGAGTAGTCTAGTCCTAGTGTAACTCAAACTCTAACTCGTCAAACAACTTCACCGAACCTTTTCCTTTGACCTGTTCCATCAGCTTCCTTCATCAGGAAAAAGCTCTAAGTTAGGGAGGATGATCATGAATTATACGGAGTTAGGATTTGGTTATAATCCAAAGTAATGAATAGGCCATTTTGATTAACCATTACATTTATTTATTATTTTAGACTAAGAAAAAGTCAAGACACTTTGAAAGGGGAAAGCTTGGATTCTTTAGAGTTTTCAGGAGTTTGATTCGAGATGGGTGATTGTTGTATGTTTTCGATTTTTGTATGTGTGGATGTTTACTGCTTTGAAGTATCATTTGTGGAATGCATGTTAAGAGGAATACATAGGGAGACATATGTGACATTATATTGATAATCTCATGCAATGGACCTGTTATTATGACTTGTGGTTTTTCAAGTGGTATTGTTCATTGTGTATGATTGTTGGCTGGCTTGGATACCAGTCTGATATGATACCAACACTGGTTAGCTTGAGTATATATACCGCACAGGTACACTAACTATGGATGACTCAGGTACCACACTAGTACACTAAGAGATTGGGTATGAGTTTCACGAGAGATATGTGTGATCATGTGGGACATGCATCGATATCTAGGTATTTGTTGTTTCATGATTTGTGACTAGGAGTCTATATGAATTTATAAAATTGTTGATATATGTATTGTTTTTTCTTATTGCATTGTGGCAAATTGCTTACATTCATATTTTGGACCGGTCATGTGGTCCTATCAATACACAGTGGGTTGTGTATTCATACTACACCAGTTCTTTTCTTGTTGAGTAGATGACATCTCCCGGCGGCTGATCCTAGCCCTCAATTAAGGGACTCTCACTACATCAAAATTGATCTTTAGCGGCAATTGCCGCTAAATATATATTTTTAGTGGCAATTAACACTCTTTCTATGTGTCCCTAAAGGCTTTAGCGACATTGGATCTAATGACACTTAACTAATGCCGATAAAGACTTTAACACTCTTTATTCATGTGTCTATTTATTGCCGCTAAAAAATCTTAACTTCGAATCCATTGGTGAGCTACTCTTCCAGGCTGACATGATTTCTTCTACATTCTCTTGTCCATCTTTTCGGACACAGACATGAAACTATTAGATTATGTTTTAAAGCTTTCAAGGTTGCATCCCTTTTATTTTAGACATTGAACTTTTGGTACTGTGGCTTTCAGTTCTTAGGAGTGTTTATTTTCACATAAATGTTTTGGCTATTGATGATTGAGTTTATGGGAACTCAATCCTTAATTGTTTAGAAACTGTTTTACTACTTTATATGATGAACTTGTTTAAATAGAGTATTGGGTTTAGTTTGGGTTGTTGTTGGTTCTCCCACCAGGTGAACTATGGTGGGTGCCACTCACGATGATTTTAATTATGACAAAGTTATATCAGAGCTCTAAATTTGTCGATCTTGTTGTACCAAATCGAGTTTAGTGGTGATGAGTCACCAAATCTATGCATCTTCTCCTTCTTCAACAGAGAAAGTGATTTGTCTAATTCTCTTCGTTAAACTCACATAACAAAAAACATTTAAATCGTGTTGTATTAACTTCGTTTCCTAGAGAATCAAAGTTCTACATGGGACAATTATTTTAGTGGTGAGTTACGTTCAACAATTTCCGTTGCATCAAACACAATTCTTTGTTCTCGCAACGCCTCTCTTTCTTAGAGTACCAAGTTATTAAAAAGTCTAACCATAGTAAATTTTCCATAAACGGTTCGACTGCATTGATAATGTACGAAATACTTACACATATGCAACTTCAATCCTTTAATTTATAGCCCAGGGCCAAACTTTTCTATAATCTAGACCCCTATTAGTCCATTCCATTCAAACCATGTACAATTTGTGATCAATGACATGTTTCTTTTACACCAAAATATTGTGAATCCTAAGGATCGATCCATCGTTCATTTTGTCCTGCAGCTTCTTGTTTTTCAGATAATCACAAGAGCAGAGAAGACTCTAGTTTCCTGATTTGCATCTTCTTGATCTCTAGATGATTCACCGATCGAGACGAACCTATTTTTAATCTTTGGATGTCTCACATTCCATTAAAAATAGACTCAGAATATCCCCAAGAACTTCTTCTTCCTCCTCTTCTTCTCGATGTATGCTAGAAGTTCCGCTTGACGTGTCAGAGCTAGCTCAAGAGACTGCAAGTAAAACAATAAAATGCAGATTATATTATACCGTAAACCTGAAATCTCTGATATTTTGTCTAGCTTTGAAAGGATACGAACTAATACCTTATGTGTAGCTGAAAGCTCTTGCTCCAAAGTATCGATGCGTTTCATGGCGTTGTTAAGTAATTCCTCTTTCTCAGGAGGTAAGGAAGCAGGTTTGTTTGTAAGAGTAATGACTTTCTCCTCGAGTTCTTCCATGCGTTTAATCATGCTGAAGTATTCACTTGAAGATATGGTAGGGTCACTTAATTGATAGCCATGAGCCTGTAGGGTGGCATCAGCTAGCTTCCTTGGCATGTTTCGAGTCATCCTGACTAATGTCACAATGCCCATCACAAGGGTCATAACTCCGGTAAATAGATGGTTTCTAAATCCTTCGGGTGACTTAGAAGCATCGTGGATTGGGAAGAAATCTCTACCTGTAAGGGAAGATGGGATAGAAGTTACTAAAACAAGAAACAAGTAGGATGAAAGCATTAGATACGCGCAATTGGTTATTTTGAGACACCAGAACACACTACAACAAAAGAGACATTTAGTGACAATATATTTTCCTCTGAGTTACATACAGAGTCGCTATAGCCTTTAGTAACATTCATCTGGTTATGAATATCCATATTTATTATTGCGCTAATAATTCCCACAAAATCCTTTAGTTGTTGTAGTGACGTCTGCTACATAATTGGAGAAGAACTTGTACCGTTAGCTTTCTTCCAAGTTACATCAACTGCCTTGTCCACTATAGGCATATAGTCTTCAGGATCATATGCTCTAGAGTAGTTTTTGTTCATGTCAGCCTACAATACAGTTCCATTTTATTCTACTTGAAGTTAATAAACAAAAGAAAGAAAATACGATAAGTACAAATATGGTTAACACGTTAAGATAATTGGACACGCAGTCACTTACTTCCTCGTGGAGAGGGGAGAGTTGAGTATGAGCCACATAAACATTTGCATCCTCTGAGATTGTTTTCTCATCAATTGTTGAGATGAAATTTCTATTTGAACATTTATGTTCACCGCTATGAACCATCTGGTATAAAATTAATCACACATTTTAGGCATGATAGCCGGAATTGTTGCCTTAATGTTAATTTTCTGATGTTGAAATCTACCTTCATTATTTCAGGATCATTCCACGGGCCTTTGTCAGAAAGCATGCATCCTCCCTTGTCCGCACAAGTGCATGTACCACCTAAGAATTCTGGTAGCTCGCTGGTATAAGGCGATGATATAAACTGCATTAGGGTCTATGCAAGAAGGCTAATTTGCAATGCACAATTCAGTCAAAGCAAATAGAATTACTCAAGAATGTTTCACGTATTCTATGCCAATTGAGCTAATACACACGCGCATCTTAGAAACATATAGCTTGAGTTATGCCAGAAGCTAAGAAACTAGAAAAAATACATAACTCTACATATATTTACCTGGCATCGATTACTTCAAGCAACTTGCTCTGGTATTTGTTACCAAGAACCTAAAAGAAAGAGCCATGAATTGGTTATTCTTATGAGAGTGAGACAGAATGAATGCATCTAGAAAGAAAGATGTTATGTGCGTGTACATGAATCTTTGCCGTAGTCTTGGGGTCTAGGAATGACTTGACAGAGTTCCATAAGAGCCTGAATCCAGAACCAGCATTGATGATATACATGCGGCACAAGCTCTAAACCATGATAAAAGAAAATAGTCAAGTAAGCAAAGAAACTCAACAACTCATCAAGATAAGAACATCAAACAAGACTAGAGATATAGCAATGTCTTAAGCTAGTCGTACCTCTGGATAATTGTTACCATCAATATTTTGGAGGCATTGAATGAGCTCCCTTGCTGATTTATTGAAGTTCTTCAGTCCCTACACCATAAATCATATAGTTTAAATTACTGATTAATATAAGATCGCAAAAGAGTAAACATAAATTCCTTCCTTCTAAGGCTTTCACTCGATTTAATAATTTTGGAATTACCAACATACCACTCCTTGGACATCTAGAATAGTTGTGCTTGTATCAATGTGCCTTTTGGATGCAATGGAGCAGGCAGGCATCTTGTCATTGAGGGTCCTCTCGAACTCCTGCACGTGGTACTTGAGATAACGATCCATTGTTGTAACTTGTAAAAGCTTGACAGAATCTACTTGACCAATTCTTTCAATATAAACTGGTCTTCCCTCCTTGTCAACTCCGTGATGACCTTGTGGATAATACTTAAGAACTTCTTCCTTTTCCTTGAACTCGAAGTCCTAATAGAAATGTACAAAAACACATTACCTCAAATTTCTTGGATTATGATTTCTACACTAACATTTTAAAAAAGTTTACCTCCACGATAGTGTCCGCACCAAATTCACTCCTCCACTTGATCATATCAGACCACATCTGCTTAGATTTATCAATATCGAATTTTCTAGCCTTCAAGAATCTGTTTCATCATTAAGACTAAATATTAGACAAGATCCAAATCTTTTGATAAGATATATACTTGTCATCAAAAACATATAATCACCTTAACAGTTTATGATAATCATCATGTTTTCCGGGAAGTAATTCGTCTAAGATAAGCGCTTGTCGGAATGCATCAACTGCCTTTATTTCCTCTGCATCATGCTCATCCTCAAAAATAACAGACATAACTCTGCTGTTCCTTCTGCCCTTTTTTGTAAAAGAATGTCTAAATTTGGTTGAGGCATTAACTGCCTTCTTCTTGAGAGACCCAAGCCTTGTTTTTCTCTCATGCTCATGGTTTTCCATGTCAATCTTTTCTAGACCTATAAAACAAGAACAATTCAATTGTTGTATCGATACAAACTTTAAAAATACGACATATGAGCCTAACACAACTCCAAAAGCTAGCTCACGAGGATAGGATTACCCAAGTCCATGTAACCAAACCGTCAATCCATTCCCCAACCAGAACCAATGTGGAACTTGAACCCACTCTATAACACCCCTTCACACACACGCTAACTGGAGAATAGACTGGGGTCCAAATGGGAATTAATATAACCCTGATATCATGTAAAGATATAACACATTGGTCTTAATCAACCCACGAAACTAACTCATGAGGGGAGAATTGTCCAAATTCATATAAGCAAACTGTCATTCTATTTCCCCACAAATGTGGGACTTTAATCCACTTTAACACCCGTTTATACCCAGACCTAACTAAATCATGGATCAAGAGTCCAAATGAGGATTAACCTGACACTAACATCATGTAAAGGTATGAAACTTGAACCTAACTCAATCCTAAAAGCTAGCTCACGAGAAGAAGATTGTCAATGTTCATATAAGCAAACCATCAATCCATTCACCAACCAATATGAAACTTTAACCCACTTCAACACCCCTTCAAACCCAGGCCTAACTAAAGCATAGACCGAGAGTCCAAACGAGGAACATTGATATCATGTAAAGATATGACATCTAGACCTAACTCAATGCTAAAAGCTAGCTCATGAGGAAAAGATTGACAGAGTCCGTATAAGCAAACCGTTAATCCATTCCCCAACCACCAATATGGAACTTTATTCCATTCTATCACAAACTAATTAGTCCAATAACCTAACTTGCTTTGGAAATAAAGCAAATTCAAATATCTTGTCAACAACAACAAAAGAAGAAATATTGTAAATGAAGATTGAAGACATACTTGATCTGAATGGTTGGTCTAGAGGTCCTGACATATTGCCACTCATGATTGTAGCTGTGATAATATATATAGATACCGCAAAAATATATACAATTTGGTATACTACTCTGTTGTATGCCTACATTTTAGAAACAAAATTGAAATCAGATCATAAGAACCATTATAGAAGACATAACAGTATATATGTAAACATTTAAGGGCATAAACCACCAACAACAATGAAATTTTAGGTGATAGAAATCCCAAAGTTTGCCAAGTTCAAATAAAAAGAATGGATATTCATACCCCTAAAAAGAAACACATAGAAAGGGGGGTATTTATTTAAAGATAAATGAAAATATAACATAAAGGGATCGTTTGGTTTAAAGACATGGTGGATTAGTTATGTTTGGATTATATAATCAGATTAGTTATCTTGGGATACCTTTCTTATTTGATTGTTTGATTTAATGTATTAAAAAATATGCATAAATAATTTTTAAGAAGCTCATTATTTATAAAAAAATCATTCACCTTATTTAGCAGAAAAAAGGATGCGAGGGAGCGGAGGGATCCTAGATTATTATTTTGTCATTTTTATTGTTTTGTCTTGAGATAACTGATCTCATGGTACAAGTCATAAATCTTGGTTTAAAACTTATCACATGATTAGTACCGAACCTAAATTTTTATTTTCAAAATTATCTATTAACCTGCAACCAAAAAAATCACTTGTTACAAATAAGATCTTGGTGTTGCATCGAAAGAGATAAATGTTGACTAGTTTGGCTAATTTTAAACTTGGTAAATATTTATCGAGCATATCAAACGATTCCTAAATTCTTGGGCACGAAAATATTGATAATTAAAATAAAACAAAAGAAGGGAAATTACATGAATGAAAAATGGATTTTTGGAGAAATGGAAATGGAGAAGACTAATGAGAGATTTATTACCAGTGGCAAAAAAATAGATAGGACATTGAGAAAGAAAGAAAAGGGTCTTTTAAATCATCAAATATTTCCTAAAGAATTGGGATACCAATAATTCAATGAATGGGGAAGCGATTATTATTCTCTAATATACATTTAGAATACATAAAATTCAACTATAACCCTACATTTATATATCTTTTAGAGATAGAGATTAATTGTTGCGGAAGGCACTCCCTCCATATATTCTAATAACAATATTTATTTGTTTGACAGGTTTAAGATTACAACATTCAAAAATCTATCTTCTTTACTTTTTAAACTCAATGTTAAAACAAAGAAAGTATTAATTCTCTAATTAGATCATTGTAAATTTTGAAATAAGTACAAAAGTATATACAACAATAACACTGCGGAATTCCATTAAGTAGGGTTTGAGAGAGAAGAGTATACGCAAATCTTATCACTACTTCGTAAGTAGAGAGGTTGTTTCCAAAAGACCCTCATCTCAAGTGCATCAAATTCTAGTAAAAGAAGAAGAAAATAGTAAAGGAAATGTATCAGTTAACAAGAAAAGTTTTGTAAAGTATACATCAACGGAACAATAACACCATATGACACAGTATGACTAGTACTATGATAGATACTAACAAGAACCTTATGCAAAGTAGGACGCCACTTTAAACCTACCAACCTTCTACCCTAATATGCGATCTCCACTCCTTCATATCTAGAGTTATGTCCTCGGTAGTATGAAGTTCCATCATGTAACCCCTACAATCAACCATCCACACCTCCTCACTAGGGCATCAATTCACCTTTTCATCACTGTCCAAACAAACTCAATCTCGCGTCCCTTATCTTGTACACCACAAGAAGCCACTTCCACTTGCTCCCAAAAAACTTCATTACATTCCTAATCTTTTCGCTCACAGCCCATACATTCATTTCAAAATCCCCATCTCCAAGGCATACATCTTCTGAACATGAAAATTCTTCAGTGTCAACACTTTACTCCATACAACAAGAATGGTTTGACCAGTAGTCTATAGAACTTACTTTTAAGTTTAGGAGGTACCTTCTTAACACACAAGATCGACTCTAGAGGCAAGCTTTCATTTCATCTATGCAGCCCTAATGCGATATGTGACATCATCGTCGATGTTCCTACCAACTTGAATTACTGACTCAACATACTTAAAACTCTCTTGCAGAGTCTCTGTAACAAGTCTTACTTCCATGTCCTCTTCATCCAATGCACCATTAAATTTGCACTCCAAATATTTTTGGTATTGCTCAATTTGAACTATTTGGACTGCAATATTTGTTTCCGAACCTCAAACCTAGCATTAACTTTGTCATGTGTCTTCTCAATCATTACTATGTTATCATCCACAATAAGATATACCATGAAACCTCCTCCTAGATAGACCTCATCAACTCATCCATCTCAAGGCAAATAAGAAAAGGCTAAGAATTGTAAGCCCATCATAACTAGAAAATGCTCAGAGTCTCCTACCACTCTGCTATTCAAAGTCTTGAATCTATCATACATGTCTATTATCACCCTAATATAAACCATCAGAAAAACTTTAGCCTTCAAATACCTTCAAAAGACATCCCTTGAGATTTTTTGTCATAGGTTATTTCAAGGTCAATGATGTAGGTCCCTTTTCCTTTAATTACCTATATTTCTCCACCACTCACGAGATAAGATGGATGACTTCGGTAGTCGATTGTCCATACGAATTAATTCTTAGAAATTGACACCCCTCTCGTCACCATCATCTTCGTCGCTCTCTCAAACCTTCATAGTGTGGCTTAGCAATTTAATATTCTTGTAATCATTACCATTTTGGATATGACCATTATAATCCACATCCTTTTTTGGGTATATTGCCAAGCATTAAACAACTCAGACAATCACTCTATACATATCTTGTTTGTGCTTTTCCAAAATTCCACCAGAATCTCATCGGTTCTAGTCGCTCTCCCCCTGCTCATCTTACTAATAGCATGTCTAACCTTCTCAACCTTAAAAAACCTACAGTACTCAAAGTTCTGATGTCTTTCAGAGTGCATTAATTCTTCCAACATGATCTCTCCGTCCTTTTTAATTCTTCGTTCAAAAGTTTGTGGAAATACGTTTGTCATCCACCAACACTTAAATATTTTTTCTCCTTAATACATTTTATTTAATCCAAGTCGCGAGCCTTTCTCTCCCTCACTTTCACATCCCTATATAAGTAGATAAGTGGTAAATCAAATAAAGAGTTGGTCATGATATGATAATTTTTGTAGAATCCACAGGTCATTTGATAGCATCAAAGGTTGCTACACAAAACATTTATTGACATTTAAGTATGTACATTTAGAAGTGTGCATTGTCGATTTGGTTTTATATATTATTGATTCGATTTATTGATTTCGGTTTTTAAATATGCTAACTCAATAACAAACCAATTAGATATTCTTTAATGGTTTAACGGTTTTTGATCATTATCGATTCAGTTTTTGGTTTACCCAATAAGAAAATGTTATTATATGCCTTCTCACTTTTCTAAATGCTTTGATATAGTGAAACAAGAAAGATAATGAGAAATTGCATCAATAAGAGAAAATATAGTATGAAGGCTATAATTACCACCAAAACATAGTATGTGATTTTTTTAGCGATAATGCACAAGTACCACCTCAACCTATGCCCGAAATCTCAAAGACACACTTACACTATACTAAGGTCCTATTACCCCTTGAACTTATTTTATTAATAATTTTCTACCCTTTTTGGCCTACGTGCACTATCTTGTGGGTTCCACGCTGATTGACTTTTTTTTTCAAGTTAGTGCCACATAATCCAAAAAGAGGTAGAAAATTACTTATAAAATAAGTTCAGAGAGGTAATAGGACCTTAGTATAGTATAAGAATGTCTCTGGGATCTCGGGCATAGGTTGAAGGAGTACTGTGCATTTTCTCATTTTTTTATGTTAATCAAATTACAGACCTTTACAAATTTGCAAATGCTACAACCTACGATTACAAACTAAAACTAAAATAAAATAGTCCAACAAGACTAAAACTAAAATTAAAATCAAATAGCTACAATTGTGAACCCCTTACTTTAATCTTTAGGTTTTGAGTAAACAGTAAAATCTAGTAAAGCGGTTTAGTGTGAAGTTGGTAGATTACTAATAATTTGATATAGTTATATTGTCTAATTATGTATTAAATTATTAATTTAATACTTAAGAAGGATAAAATAATAAATTATTACCGTCTTTTTGGGCTATCGGTTTACCCAATAACCCAATAATAAAAAATGATACCGAACCAATAACCCAATAATTTTTTTTAATAAACCCATTAAAAACCTAATAACCGAGTAACCATTTTTTGGGTTCAGTTTTTATACACCCCTACGGACATTTATTGACATTTATGTGTGAAATGTTTTGTCTATTAATGAAAAAGGTATACACAATATAACATTTAGTACAAGATAATTGAAGCATGGAAGTGTAAAGTGGAAAACCTTAAATAACAAAAACACCCTCCAATTCAATGTTAATTCCAAGCACACATATTAACGTGTTCAAGGCAATTTATGTAGTTTGTGGAGAAAAAGTAAAAGATTTGTATTTCAAAAAGAAAATATGAAATATTATAGGATCTTCAATTAAACTACTCACATCTTGATATTAGTAATAAAATTTTAAATGATATACCTTATAAATAACAAGTAAAAGAAAAAAAAAATACAAAAATCTTGTTAAAATTGAAGTTTATGTGACTAATTTTATTATATATAAGACTTGAAATTAATCGTTGAGACGAAAGTAGAACCAAAACAAAACTCTTCCCTTTGACAATTTCATAGGATGAATAAAAGAAGCCTCCGTTTACGTGCCACCACACACATTCCTAAACCAAACCACAAGTAAATAAGCATTTTCCCTTGTTCTTTGCTGCTTCTTAGTCCCTAAGCATCTTGTTACTAACACGCTTTGAGCAAAACTTGAGTTAAATATTTCTCCTTTTCACCTTACTAATAAATCATAACAATTAACAACAACAACAACAACGAATAATGATGATTCAACCATTATTCGCGCTTGTATTTCTTGAAGTGCTTGTGATATTGACCCTCATATTCCGAACCCCTTTAAGGAAACCTGTTTTGATGGCATTAGATAAATCGAAGCAAGGGAGAGGACCTGTCATAGTAAAAAGTGCTGGAGGAACATTATTCGTGGTTTTAGTCTCCATCTTGTTCAACGTCACTCTAATGCAGAATCGCGCTACTGATTCTGGAACTGTTAATCCAACTGATCAAGTTTTGTTGGCTAATCATCTCTTAGAAGCCTCGCTCCTGGGTGAATATAATCTTCGATAATTTAGATTCATATAATCGACTATTTTTGGTAAATAATGTATTTTTTTTCTTCATGTGTTACAAATGCAGGGTTCACATTGTTTCTTGCTTTGGTCATAGATAGGCTTCATTACTACATAAAAGAGCTTCGTCTACTAAGGAAGACATTGGAGGGAGAAAAGAAAACGAACCAGAGTCGCGATCAGGTGGAAAGTGCAGCATCAAAAAGTCCGAGCACAAGTACATAATAATATATCTATGTTTTATATTTCTCTGTTTGTTATATGGTTTTTTTTTCTCCAATTATTTCCTAAATGTCTGATTGTAGTTTGTATGATTTATTTATTGCAACAATATATATATTTGCTATTGATAATATTCTCCCATATGCTTTGTGGGATCGACTCCGACTCATAGTTGGATAAATATATTGCATACGATCATTTATATTTCTTTCAAGAAGTATCGTTATGTAACTTATCTACTCTTGTTGTAGAATTGCCAAGAAATAGAAATGGAAACAAACCATATATTTCAGGAAAAAAAAATCAAATAAAGATGTGATTGTTTTTTACCTTTGGAAATTAAGAGACGTAGATGTTGGATATAGACTATTAACCATGTGGTTGTTATCTATAATTCATGTGAGCAGTATGTTTCCGCTATGTGCTATTCACTTTAATCTCACACAAGTTGCTCTTTCATCTTGTTTTGGGAAGATCGGTATTCCTGATCCATGAATTCTTGACAAGTTCCTTGTTATATCATATGACTAAATGCATTTAACCTTGTCCATATACAAATGTGCTTTGATTTATCCATGTACTTCCTCCGTCCACTTTTATTTGTTATGTTGCGCTTTTTGAAAGTCCATTTGATTAATTTTCAAAGTTAAATTAGATTATGTTAATTCGATATTTTAAACAAAAAATGTTAATATTCAAAAACTATATGAAAAGTATTATAAAATGCAACTTTTTGTATATCAATATGACGAAAAAATAATCTTAAAATGTTAGTCAAAGTTCTTATAGTTTGACTCCAAAAATAGAAATTATGACAAACAATAGTGGACAAAGAGAATATTAATTTTCGTTTAACAATTATTTTTTCAGTTCATTTTTACTTGTTCATATTTAATTCGATAAATTCCTTAATTAAGAAATGATAAATAGGGGATAATTTTACTATATCACAGACATTATATTTGTAATATTAATTTTTTTGCTAAACTTGCACTGCATGATGTTCATGGAAATTTTATACTTTTAGTTTTTTTATTAATATAATAAAATATACTAATTTGAAGAATATGAATCAATTGTTTTTTATATTGTTTGTTAAGAACATATTTTTATTAATTAATATATTTTTAGACTACTATATACATCTTAAATATTAGACTTAATATCATTTATAAAGTCTCTTATTTGTATAATATAAAAAAATATTTTTAAAATTCAATATAATATTTAACTACACATGTGCAATCAAATAGTACACTTGTAATTCCTACGTAGTTATTGTCACGCTCGAAGCCTATATCCTGGACGTGGCCGGCACCCAACAACCATTACTAGCCTTGAGCAAACCCTTGGCATTGACTCACTTAACTCAGCGGAAGACTTAAGTTAACTCAAGTATAAAGCTGGAACATTCTCATGAGAAAATACTTTAAACAATTATCTTGGTAAAAATGACACTTAAGTCTCAAAGTTAAAAAATCTGATATGTAAGATAAAAAGAGACTAAAAACTAAACTATCTGACTATCTATCTGTCTATGAAGCCTTTACTACTACTAAGATGAATGTTGGGACAAACCCCACAACATTCTATAAAGTAAATACGGAAAGCAACTAAAGAGACCTACGGAATGCAAGGAGGATCACCACTACTCTGAATGCTCAAGCTGGATCAACGAGGCGCTGGATGCTGATCCTGGTTACATGCGTCTTCATCATAAGACGATGCAGGCCAACTGCCATCAGTACATTGAATGTACGAGTATGCGAGTTGGAATGCTAAACAACAACTACTAAGCTTAAAAGGATTAATGATGGACTTACCTTGGCTCTACTCAACTCATGGAATAACAACTCAATATAAAGCAGTAAAGACACATGCAATATATATAAAGCTTGTAAAACAGTGTAAACACTTAGTTCATTAAAGGTAATGCAATAATAAACTCAACTTTACTTATATATGAAAGTAATATAATTTCTGTGAGAGATTTTCTAACCGACAATCATCATTATGAGCCCAAGCGATGTTAAAATGTCTTACCTCACGTTGCAAGAGGACCGATCTATACCTTGCCATCAGTATAGAACCTGAACTACTAAGTGAATCCACTAGTATATGCTAAAAAGCACTAAGGAATCATCTAAAAAGTATCATCCTTTATCTGTCCATGTTGGCTACATGGTTTATGGAAACTTGAGTTGATATGAACTCTCGTCCCCATATCGGTGCTGAATATTACTCCCAAAATACTTAACTCATATGTTTTTAAAATAACCTCTTCTCTGGTTTGAGGTAATTGCTCAAACTTAGCCTTAAAAGCTCTTTGAAAATATAGTTCCCATTGTCTAAAACTATCCAAAGGCTCTGTGGAAGTCTAGCTTCCTTTCTTTCTCAAAATGTGAAAACATTTGTAACTCTTAAGGACTACTGAGTTCCCTTATAGCTTTTAAGAAATGAACTCACTCTTTGCTCTTTTCTTTACTTAAAATTTAACTCTTAGGGAATAGTTAGTTCCCTTATAGCTTTTAACATTTAGACTCAACTCATTACTCATCGCTAACTTGTAGCTTGAGCCTTAAAACAAAGTTAAAATGTTTGATTTTAACTTTCCTTGAATCGGATTTTTGAACTGAAGGGACATGATCTCATGTTTATGGATGATTTCATGATGTGTAGATGTACTTTAGAGTTTTAGAATCAACTAGGAATTATAGATACATCACTTAGGAACCAGTACGAAAGATGAGGGGAAAATCAGATCTCCAGGTGACCCTGGCGCTCTGAGAGGCGCAGCGCGCCAGAGCCTGAGGGACGGAGTCTGTCCTGAGGGGCTCTGGTTGAAGCGGCGCCCCGGGGCCTATCAGACGAAACCTTCGACTTTTCTTCTTTGTTTTTCATCTCTAAACCTCCTAAACTTTCATGGATCTCACCCAAACACTTAGGATTACTAATACCTCAATACCCAATAGATTAGACCCAAAACAGTCCAGAAATCATGAATCAAATCAACTAAAGGTATACTACAACTCAGACAACAAGAATTCGATAAATTTTCATCAAGAACTTCTATGTTTATCATTCAATCTATCTAACTTGCTGAATTGAACCAAATTGGTGTGTGGGTGAATTAACCCAACACGGAAAGATCTCACATTCCTTAAAGGTATCACCCCCGACGAAATCCACTCAATGATCTTGACATACTTGGCGAAATCTTGGTCTCTTCTCCTGTTCTCTTTTCTCCCAAGCCCTAAGCGTAAAAAGTATTTTTCGAACTTAATTAAAACTTGGTTTTACCAAAATTAAATCCTTAAAATAAATTAGGAAATATGAGGGTGAAAAGATTATTTTATCCTTACTAAAAATCCTGATTGAACTTTCCTCAATCTAACAGCCCAACTTTCGATAGACATATCTCCCTCATACGATATCGAAAATGCGCAAACTTGGCGGCGTTAGAAAGATCTCTCCAAGGATTATCCAATCATATAAAGATGTGACCCTAACTCATCATATGATCTAGGAGTTATGGTCGTTTAAAAATGACTAGAACTCACTTTTAAAACTTAGGAAATTTTTCATATTTTTCATATTCCTTCCAAAACTAACTATTCTTAGTTTTTTGGTTTAATCCTACCTATTTCGAGTTACGAGATGTTACAGTTACACTTTGACAAGCTAGACTGGTAATTACTACCGAAGTAATTACACCAATTTCAATTACCTGATAGACAAAAAATGATAAATTATTCGTTGATTTTATAAATTAAACAAATATTATCAAAATTCATA
Source organism: Solanum pennellii (assembly GCF_001406875.1). Taxonomy (NCBI): domain Eukaryota; kingdom Viridiplantae; phylum Streptophyta; class Magnoliopsida; order Solanales; family Solanaceae; genus Solanum; species Solanum pennellii. The sequence continues at coordinate 65,252,915 of NC_028646.1, forward strand.
TAAACAAGAAGTACCACTATAAAAGAAATGGTCATTTTGTGGAGGTTTTTTTTTATTAATTTTTGGAAGTTTTTGACCTACACAAAATTAATTAAGGCGGTTTTAGAAACTGCCACAATTACCTATGCCACAAGCATATTTGTGACGGTTTAATAGAACCTTCATTATGTCTGCCTTTTTACACTCCCTAGGAGATCCCACACCTTTTGATCCCTTGGTGACTCGAACTCGCAACCTTTGTGCTGAAAGTGAGGGGTGCTTACCATCAGACCAACTCTCTCTCTCGTCCTTAAAAAACTTGAGTTTTGTCATTTATAACATAGACTACATTTAAAATATTCAAGTTACAAAACAACATAAATCTTAATTCATGAAAAATTGACACAATTAGTAACTATGTTTGATAACTTAAAGTTTAAAACTTTACAAGTGATTTCACATCAAACAAATGTTAAAAAGGTAATATAGTAATTTGAGTTTATTATTTTTATTTCATATTTTCTTTCATCACAACAACACCATATATTCTTATAACATAATAATATTTTGTTGATATAGTATTAGATGATTTTCACATTTTAATAAATTTATATTCATTAATTTTTAGATAAAGACAATTTATACATTCATATGTAAAAATAATCTTAACTTTATACTAATTTGGTCTTAATAGAACATCCTATTATTTAAAACCTGTATAAAGTCAATTTTTAAAATTTAAATGCACAACTTAATTATATTCAAATTTTGACATCTTAATCTTATTAAAAATAAATGATACCTAGACCATCTCAAATGATTTCTCATTTTAAAGTCAAAACGTGCTACTAGTACCTTATGGTGAAAGTTGTTATTCTTTAATCTTACCTAATCTTGTATGACTGCATATCCAACATCCATTTCTTTGAAATATTCATCTCATGGAAATATATTAAATTTTACCGACCTAGTGCTTATTATTATATAATTGTCATCATATAAATTTACCTTTTACTTTAATGTGTGTGTATATATATCACATAAGACCTCAATAAATTTTTTATTTTAACCATTCAATTACATATTATAGGAATAAAATTTTTATCTATTATTTCATTTTCTTGAAAGAATGAACCTAAATATCTAAATTATTTGTACTTTAATATCGCAATTCAATTTGCACCTTAATTTGCTCCTCTAGTGCTAATTTAATATGCAATGCATGTAGTCAGTTGGATTTTTACTTTCCATGATTACCTTATTTTCTAAAATGTTTCTATATTTCAAGTTTTTTGATTTATTTCCTATTTCATACAAGTGTAACAAATTGTAATGAATTGTGACATTTACCAAACTTCACAATTTGATATAATTTGCAGAGGCTATCACAAACATCCACAATAAAACCGCTACAAATTATAATAAATTGCGGCATTCACAAAACCTCACAAATTAGTACAATTTGCGGATGTTATCATAAGCCTCCACAATGAAACCATCACAAATAAATTATATCGCAAGGGTTAATTATGTGTATGAGCTGATGTTGTCTATGATGAAGTAATTTAGCTTTATAAGAAAACTAATTTTAATAATAATAATCAAAACTCTAATTTTTATTTATACAACTAAAAACAACAGAGAATCATAACAGTACAAATATATTTTGATATAGGTAATATAAAATAACTAATTTTAATCAAGGTTAAATGTTTAAAAATTGTATTTATTTATATTTTAAATTATTTTAAGCTATAATTATGTAATGCTCCATCAATGTCAATCAATACCTGTTTATTTATATAGACAATAGAGAATACTTCGGCCGTTTGTATTGCTTAATCTTCACTCTAAAAATAATTATTTTAATTTACTTGTCTAATTTTTGAAATAAAAATAAATTAATTTTTTTATTTCTATTTTCAATATTAAATCACTGCATAAAATAATAGCTGTCAAATTTAAAGTTTCAAAGCATTATAATAATGTCAGTTTAGTAAAATACATCCCTAATTAATTTTTGAAGTGGTATAATATCAAGAAAGATCAAGTAAGATGAAACACATGGAGTAAGAATGTGGAGAAAGACAATAACGCATGCATGCATAAATTTTCACGCTTAATGCATATTATATGATATAACATTCATAAAAAATATATTAAATTTTATGACCAATTTATATAAACATATTATTCTACTTATAATGTAAATGAATTTAAAGAAAAAGTTATAAATGTCTAGGTTAAAATATAAATTATATATAATATAAAGAATAATGGTAAAATTAACAATGCAAAGGAGGGAGTTAGATTATTATTCAAAGTTTAGAGAATAATTTGATTTTTAAAACAAAATTTTAAGGAATGAAAATGATTTTCAACAGACAAAAATATAAAGAAGGGAGCAACCCAAATATTCCCCAAATTGGTATCGTTTAAGCATTTAGCACAAACCATCATCCATTTCTCCTTTTTCGATTTCGAGGGCTTTTATCTGAATAATAATAAGCAACCTGCACATATAGCAAACACAAAAATTATTTGTATGTTATAGTTATAATTTACGTAATTGTGCCCCACATCAAACTTTATGGGGCTATGACTACTAAATGTATATTTCGCTACATATATACAAAAGAAGCAATTGTATAATTTGTTTCGATATACATATACAAAGAATCAATTATATAATCTGTATTTGTATAGAGCGAGAAAAGAGAGAAATACAAAAGAAAACTGGGCATAGGAAGATCTGTATTTGTATATCATAAGTGTATATGACGAAAATATATGTATTTACATATGTATATACAGTTTTCTCTCGCTTTATACAAACGCAAACGCAATGTATACATTTGTGTTTGTATAAAGTGAGAGTGGCGAGCGATATCTGAGAGAGTGGCGAGCGATATCTGAGAGAGTGGCAAGCGAGATCTGGGAGAGGGGAGAGAAAATATATGTATATAATACAATTTTCATCCGCTTTATACAAACAGACACATTTTATACATTTGTGTTTGTAAAAAAATGAGTGTCAAGGGAGAGACTGTTGAGAGTGGCGAGCGAGATTGATCACCAGAAAGAGAGGCGAAATAACAACAGTTTGCTACGGGATACAATTGAATTAAACTTTAGTAATGACATTGGATTAATAACTAGCTATTTTATACAATTTTCTCAATTATGAATTATTCTAAAAAGACATTGCTTGATTATAAAAATAAAGATCTTAACGTGATTTTAGAAATTTATCTTATGAAAGAATAATGGATTAATTACTTGAGTGAGTCCTTTTTAAAAAATAATTACTTATTTTAGATATACTTTTTAAATATTACCATTTATAGCAATATAAAAATAATAGTATTATATACTTTATTGTCAGATTTTTCTCTCTCTCTTCTTTCTCTTTTTTTTTTCCCAATTTTTTTATTTTTCTCTTTTTCTCGCTCTTTTCTTTTTGTTACTCTATCTCTCTTACTTTTTTTTTCTGTTTTATTTTCTTTTTGTTGCACTCTCTCTCTCTTTCTTATACTTTTTTTTTCTTTTGTTTCTTTTCTTATTTTTTTCGTAGAGTAGCCAATGATTCGTAAAATGAATAAAATTTATATCAAAAATTAATTAATTAAATAAATAATTTAACCATAACAAATGAAGAGACATAATAAATTGCAGAATGAATTGAACTTGAATTAAAAATGTATTACCCACATATTAAAGTTGAATTAAAAATGTATTACACGCAATGATCTATAGAATAAATTAAATTTGTATTAATAATGAATTAAACAAGTAATCCAATAGTAATAAATAAATCAAAAAATTGCAAAATAAATTAAATTGCTTTAAAACTGTGAAGTTGAATTAGAAGATAATTTAGAATGAATGAAAAATGTGACTAACAAAAGATAAGAGAACGATCTATAAACTGAATTAAACTCATATTATCCATGAATAAAACTTATATCATATGTATCTTATAGATTATCTTTGCTTTTATCACTAAGATAATCAATTAATTAGACAAATAATCTAATTGTAACAAATGAAGAAACATAATAAATTGTCAAATGAATTAAACTTGAATAAAAAATATATTACACACATATTAAAGTTAAATTAGAAGCGAATTAACTATGAAAGCAAAATGTAGCAAACGAACGAGCATTATGTAATTTATAAATTGAATAAAACTTGTATCAATAATGAATTAAACATGTAATTCAATCATAACAAATCAACCAATAAACTGCAAATTGAATTAACTTGTATTAAAACTGCATACACAAATATTAAAGTTGAATTAAGCATAGATAAAAAAATTTAACTAATGAAACACCATACAATGATTTATAGAGTGAATTAAACTTATACTAATAATGAATTAAACAAGTAATCTAACAATAACAAATAATAAACTACAAAATGAATTAAACTTGCATTAAAAGTGTATTACACAATATTAAAGTTGAATTAGAAGAGAAAAATAATAATAATTGAAAAATTAACTAATGAAAGACAAGAAAATAATCTATAAATTGAACTAAACTTGTATTATTCATGAATAATCCATGTATTATATTGTCTTATAAACTATTTTAGTTTATTGCAATATGTATTATATGAGAACATGAGTGATATTTGCAATATGTATTACAAGTATGTTAATTTATTTTAGTTGATATAACTAAAAAAAGAGAGAAGTTTGTAGTATGTATTAGAAATGTATTATTCGTGATTTTAATATAATTTTAATACAATTATGAAACATATCTAACATAACTTTAATACAATCACGATACCTTTCCATAAACTTCACCTTTTTCGAGTTTCAAAATTTTAAAAAATTTAATACAATCATGATATCTTGTTTCTAAAATTTTGAAAATTTGAAATTTCTATTTGAGAACATTATATTCTACAATTTTCTTTTTTTTTTCTATTTTTTGTCATGTTTTTGAATAAAAATTGTGAAATATGGAAAAAAATTGAGTTAAAAATAATTATTTTAAGAAAAAGGATGAAGAATTGACACAGAAAGAGATGGATGAAGAAGTTATAAAAATATAAAAAGAAGAAGAGGAAGAAAAAAAAGACAAAGAAAGAGGCGAAGAAAGATCAATTGTACACTTTTAATTCTTAAAAATTGTTATATTTAGTTAGAAAAATTATATTGACATAAATGGTAAATATTCTTTTAATATGGTACATTTATGTGATTTACCCAAGAATAATCATCTTTTCTCCTTATTAGTCAGAGGCGGAGCTAAGTGGTAGTATGATGGTTTGGACGAATCCACTAGCTTTTTCGTAGTTCTCATATTTGTATTAGAAAACTTAATAAATATTATGTATCTTAACATGTGAACCCCCGACAAAATTATTTTACAATCCCCAAACTTCTAATTTTGGCTCCGCCTCCTTAATTTTAGTATCTAATTAGGTGAAATGATAATACTAATAATTCAATACATCCAGAACAACTCATACCTCAGCTTCCTTAATCATGTATCTTATTTTCTACGAAGGGGTTTCAATGCTACGGTCAAAATACTTAGTTTCGATTATATTTGAGTACTGATATTTTGAAAAAAAAATCACATATTTGAAAGCTACGGAAAAAAACTACAAGTCTAAATTAACCTAATGACTGTGAATCATATTTGAGATTTATTATATGTAAAAATAAAATTTACATATTTATGAATTACCATAAAAGTACTACAAATCAGCCCATATAGTTCATCAATGGGTCACAAAACGAAAAATAGGGCAAATCACGCAATCATCACTCGTACCATCCCATTGAACCGTCGCAATTCTTCTCTTAACAAAATCTCTCTACCATGAGAAACTTTATCAATGTCTAAAGTTACATCAACGACAATCTCAAACTCTTTCAGATCTTTCTTAGATGTGTTTGCAATAATGATGCGTATTTTGCGTATCATATCTTGAATAACTCTGTCACGACGATTATTATCAAAGTATTCCTCGTCTATGTCATCTAGATTTCTTTGCATGACATTATAGAACATGTCATGTGACATATATTCAGAAGGGTTGAGTTTGAGACAAAGTGACTTGGTAGTATTTCGATTATAAAACCAATGTTGTTCATGCGTATGAATGTTGAATTGTATGGTTAAAGGAGATAAAGAAGTAAAAGAAGAAGTGATGATATATTTTGTATCAATTTTTGTGTGAATATTAGAGGAGGTAATATTGGGGTATTCTAAAGAATTTTTCATGTTGAAAGTGGGAATTAAACAAAAATAGTGGTTTCAATATACTATATGTATAGTTAGACCTAGTTTTTATTTGATAATGATAGGAAAGGGTAAATTGAATTTTCCTTTTACCATATTAATTTGTATTGAAATGGGAGTTGTTTTTGTCCATGGAAATAGAGATATTTTCATATTATTAATTAGGTAACTTACTTGTAATGATAAGAGTGTATATATATATCCTACGCTGAATTAAATTATTAATTAATTAAATAATAATTTATTGTTTAGAAAACATTTTCATCTTTCATGAATTTCAATATGAATGTCCAAATAATCCTCCTTATCCCGGGACCGTTTGGTCATAGATTTCTCAAATAATATTTGAGAAAAAACTTGGTAAATAGTGTTTATTTATACACTTTGTCATTATTTGACAAATATTCCAAATTCTCAAATACTAGTTTTTTCTTGTATTTGGATCAAATCTCATTATTTGGGATATTTTAAAAATTGAAAGTTGACCTCAAACTTTTATCTTTTACAGAAACACCCTTTAAAGTTGTTGCTTACGTTGTATTACGTAATTTTTTACATTAATTTCGAAATAGTGATGAAATATTCGGTGAATGTGAAATGATAATATGATTATTGATGAAAATGATGAATAATCGGCTCAGGATAACAAAGTCATGTGTTTTGTCTACTTCACTATGTATGAAATGATGCTTGTTGTACTCACTCAATATTACCACATTGCTCTAGTGTCATGGACAATATTTGTTATTGTTGTAACAAAGATCCAATTGACTTGTAATACAAACTTATGGTTAGTTTTGATATTTTTAAAACTTATGAGTATAAATCATATTTTTTTCTAAAAAAGTGAAATACATTTCCCAAATATTATGTCCTTAACACAAGGTGAAATTTCATCCAAATTTTCACTCAAATAATATTGCCAAGAATATTAAAAAATCTATGGTCAAACACTAGCTTGGAAGTGACACTTTTAAAGGACCAACAAGTGCAATTATGTAATTTTACTATTAGGTTTAAGTAGAGGTGGGCATTCGGTATTTCGGTTCGGTTCGGTTTTTTTTTTCGGTTTTCGGTTTTTGTAAATTGCGTACCGAATACCGAACCGAAATATTTCGGTTCGATTCGATTTTTGTTAATTCGGTTCGGTTTTTATTAATTCGGTTCGGTTTTTTATTTCGGTTTTTTAATGGGCCTGTATAGTGGGCTTTTTAAAATTTTAAACTTTACAATTTTTTCAATTTTTTGTTTGATTTTTCAACTTAATGGGCTTTGATATTTCAACGTAATGGGCTTTGATATTTCAACTTAGGGTTTCTTATTTTTTTAAAAATTTTTATTTAATATTAATAATTATTAAATATAATATAATTTATAAATTATAATATAATATTTCGGTTTAAACCGAAATACCGAATTCCAAAGTAATATGTACCGAAAACCGAATCGAAATATCGAAAATACAAAAAATTAAACCGAATATCGAACCGAAAACCGAAATACGGAAACCGAAATTCTGAAAAATTTCGGTTCGATTCGGTGTTTCGGTTTTTCGGTTTTTATGCCCACCCCTAGGTTTAAGGACCTCTAAAGGGTGAACAGGGACACACAAGTAATTGTACTATATTATTGTATCAAAGAAAAAATTAATTCTGCTCGTAATTTCATTTGTGTTTGTCTTTCATTTAGTATGCACCTCCATTACAACTTTTCAATCCCAAATTTCAAATCTTTCTTTTTAACTTTTTCAGAGAAAGATGGTGAGTTTCAGTCTTCCTGACTAATTTCTATCTGCAAAAAAAAAATTGACGAATTATTTTTGCTCCAAATTGGTTATTTCTTCGATCTTGTTTGTTTTTGTGCGGGTTAGATTTTTATTTTCTCCTCAATTTGGCTTTTGAATTTTATGGCCACTTTTCTATTTTGATGAAGATTATTGGAACAAGTAAAGACAATTTTTTATTTGAAAAAAATTAGAATGCATGTCATTTTTATGAATTCTCAATATTTGATGTTTTTTTTAATTTTGTTTATATCAGGAGATTCGGAAATTTGAAAGATCTATGCAAAGTTACTGCATGTGAGTGTATTGTTACTTCTTCACCTATAATATTTATTGGTGTAAGCACTCTACTTTGAGCCTTTTTTCTTATTCTATTTGTATATTATTCTCGTTTTTTTATATTTATGAAAACAGATGTCTCCTTTTGGTTTATGAACACTGCATCGTACAAATAACAGCCTAAATTGGTTCGATTTCTAGAAAATAGAGAATATTCATTTTCAATCTTCATACAACTTCTGAAATTCACTTAGTTGTTGGGTGTGCTTTGTTGCGGAAGCCGAATATATAGAGAGTGATGGAATCACAACTACTATATCTAAAGGTAGCTAATAAATAGTAAATGAGACAACAAGAGAAAGAACACCAGGAATTAACGAGGTTCGGCAAACTTTTGTTTTTTTTGCCTACTCCTCGGACACAAACAACCAATATTTATTTCACTCCAAAAGAGTACAAGTGAAATACTACAAGAGAGAAAGAAGAACAAATGCCTTAGGAGATGAGAAGGCAAGTGAGAGGTGTGTTACAAATGAATTAGGAGCTACCTATTTATAGGAGTAAATTCTTCCTATTGATGTCATCCATGACATCACAACATGTCAAAATGTCAACATTTACCTTGTGAAATCAATTTATGGTTCACCTAAATTTCACCTACAAAAGTTGCTATCTTGACTTTTATACCAATGAAGAATTATCCTCCTAACTACCATATCTTCTCATTAATCCATTTTTGAATCTTGTCAAATTTAACAAATCTCCACCTTGGCAAGATTCTCCATTTTCAACTTTCTCTCAACAACAATTTTGATTGTGTCTTCAACCCTAATCTTCAATGTTCAACAATGTTGATCAAGTTCAAACAATGTTGAAACTTGACTGCAGTCACCACTTTTGTCAACATATCGGCAGGATTATCTGTAGTATGAATTTTCTGCATTATGACTCCACCATCTTCTATGATTTCTCGTATGAAATGATATCGGACGTCAATGTGCTTCGTCCTTGCATGATAAACTTGGTTCTTTGCTAATTGAATAGCACTCTGACTATCACAAAATATTGTGATTTCTTCTTGTCCAATACCAAGCTCTCTAAGCAATCCTCGAAGCCAAATTGCTTCCTTCGCAGCCTCTGTAATTGCCATGTACTCTGCCTCAGTGGTAGACAAAGCAACTGTTGACTGCAAAGTAGACTTCCAACTAACTGGTGCATTTGCAATAGTGAAAACATAACCAGTAGTTGATCTTCGTTTGTCCAAATCACCTGCATAATCTGAGTCACAATATCCAACAAGATATTGACTATCTTTCTGCTCGAAAACCAAACCAACATCTACAGTATTATGAATATACCGTAGAATCCATTTTACAGCCTGCCAATGATCCTTTCCAGGATTGTGCATGTACCTGCTTACAACTCCAACAGCGTGTGAAATATCTGGCCTTGTGCAAACCATTGCATACATCAAGCTACCAATAGCATTAGCGTATGGTACTCTTGACATATATTCTCGTTCAGCTTCATTATTAGGTGACATAGCATCACTAAGCTTAAAATGAGGAGCAAGCGGAGTGCTAACCGACTTCGTTTTTTTATTCATACCGAATCGCTTTAGTACTCTCTTCAAATATTCCTTTTGAGATAAATAGAGTTTCTTTGAATGTCTATCTCTTTTTATCTCCATGCCAAGAATCTTCTTTGCCTCACCCAAATCCTTCATCTCAAACTCCTTTCTTAGTTGAATCTTTAGCTTCTCAATTTCCTCTTGACTCTTAGAAGCTATCAACATATCATCAACATATAGGAGAAGGTATATAAAGGAATTATCTTCAAGCTTGCGCAAATACACACAATGATCGTATTTGCTTCTTATGTACCTTTGCTGCAACATAAACTTGTCAAATCGTTTGTACCATTGTCTAGAAGATTGTTTCAATCCGTACAATGATTTTTCAAGTTTGCACACCATATTTTCTTTTCCATCAACTTTGAATCCTTCTGGCTGAGTCATGTAGATTTCCTCTTCCAAGTCTCCATGTAAAAATGCAGTTTTTACATCCAACTGAACTAGTTCCAAATTTAACTGCGCTACCAAAGCCAACAAAACTCTAATGGAGGAGTGTTTCACAACTGGAGAAAACACCTCATTATAATCAATTCCCTCCTTTTGAGCATATCCTTTGGCCACCAATCTTGCTTTGTAGCGAACATCTTCTTGGTTAGGAAATCCTTCTTTCTTTGCAAATACCCATTTGCACCCAATTGCTTTCTTGCCCTCTGGGAGATTGGCCAATCTCCATGTATGATTCTGATGAAGGGACTGCATTTCTTCATCCATGGCAATCCTCCACTTATCTTCTTCTGAACTTTGGACTGCGTCTTTATAAGTGGTAGGAATGTCATCAGCTGCAATTGAGTCCGCACAAGCCACCATATCTATGAGTCGAGCAGGTTTTCTTAATGTCCTTTTTGGCTTGCCGGTTGCTATTGATTCAAGTTGTGGTTGAGGTTCTTGAGATGGAACCTCCTCTTCGACTGGCTCTCCTTCAAGAGGAAAATTTTCTGTTGTTTCCTCGTTTGATCCCTGTGTTGGGAAAATTATCTTTCCCTCAAACTCCACCTGCTTTGAAGCACCATCAATTTGTTTGGCTTCTTCAAGTGTTACCTTATTTGTCAAGGCAGATTCATCAAAGGTAACATCCCTGCTGAAAATAACTTTTCTTGTCTCTGGACACCATAAACGGTATCCTTTGACTCCAGAAGTAATTCCCATAAATAAAGCTTTCTTTGCTCTTGGGTCCAATTTTGACTCTCTTACATGATAATATGCAATTGAGCCAAATACATATAAAGAACCATAATCTTCAGCAGGTTTTCCATACCATTTTTCAAATGGTGTCTTCCCACCAATAGCAGCAGATGGTAGACGATTAATGAGGTGGCACGCATATGTTATTGCCTCAGCCCAAAATTCTTTGCCCAAGCCAGCATTGGACAACATACATCGAACTTTCTCCAGCAAAGTTCGGTTCATGCGTTCTGCCACTCCATTCTGTTGTGGTGTATTTTTTACGGTGAAATGTCTAACGATGCCATTTTCCTCACAAATTTTCTGAAAAAGATCATTTTTGTATTCGCCACCATTGTCTGTGCGAAGACACTTGATCTTTCTGCCACTTTGAGTTTCTATCATCGCCTTCCATTTGAGAAAAAATCCCAATACTTCATCTTTTGTTTTCATCGTATACACCCACAATCTTCGAGAAAAGTCATCAATAAAGGTTACAAAATAGTGTTTCCCACCTAATGAAGGTGTTTCGGGAGCACCCCAAACATCCGAATGAACATAATCCAAAATACCTTTAGTATTATGGATAGTTGTTCCAAATTTAACCCTTGTTTGCTTTCCCTTGATACAATGCTCACAAAACTCCAAGTTGCAAGTTTTTACTCCTTTTAGCAATCCTTGATCTGATAAAGTTTTCAAGGATTTCCCTCCGGCATGCCCCAAACGCATATGCCACAGCTTGGTCATTTCTGCCTCCTTCTCGTCATTGGATGTTGTTGCCGCTGTCCCAATAACTGTACTACCTTGATAGTGGTACATGTTATTATTTCTTCGAATTGCCTTCATTACCACCAGTGCACCAGAGCATATTCTCATCACGCCATTATCTGCAATGACTTTGAACCCCTTTGATTCTAGGGCTCCTACAGAAATGAGATTTTTCTTCAAATCTGGTACATATCGAACATCTGTTAATGTTCTACTTAATCCATCATGGTTCCTTAATCGGATTGAACCAACACCATATGCGGTAAGAGGATTATTGTTTGCAGTGTGAATAACTCCACATTCTCCTTCTTGTAAATCAATAAACCAGTCCCGATTGGGACACATATGATAACTACAAGCTGAATCCATCAACCATACATCAGATGATTTGGATGGATCTGTTATAACTAGTGAGTAATCGGAATCATCACAATCAGCCACATTTGAATCCATGACAGCCTTCCCATTATTTGGTTTGGCTTTGCTATTCAACTTTGGGCAGTCTTTCTTCCAATGCCCTTTTTCTCGGCAAAAGGCACATTCATCTTTGCTGAGTCTCGATCTTGACTTGGATCTCCCTTTCTTCGTTCTCATATGATTTTGAGAACGACCTCTCGCAACTAGTGCTTCTGCTTCTCCGCCTTTTTGTTTTTCTCTCTTTCTTTGTTCATAACTGTATAAGGCAGAACAAACTTCTTTGAGAGATACTTCATCATTCCCATGCAGTAGAGTCGTTTCAAGATGCTCAAACTCATCGGGAAGTGAACTTAACAACATTAAGGCCATATCTCCATCCGTAAAAGTCACGTCCATATTTCGCAAATCTGTCGCCAACTTATTAAAGCTGGTGATATGATCATTCATTGTGCTACCGGGAACATAAGTGAAGCGTAACAGTCTTCTTTTCATGTAAAGTTTATTTTGACTGTTTTTCTTCAAGAATTTCTCCTCCAATGAATTCCATAATTTATTTGCAGATGTTTCCTTCGTGTATGGATACTTTTGTTCTCTTGCAAGGTAAGATCGAATGGTACCGCAAGCAACACGGTTGATAATCTTCCAATCTTCTTCTCCTACACCGTCTGGTTTCTTTTCTTCAATGGCAATATCTAGCCCTTGTTGAAAAAGAACATCAAGGACCTCGCCTTGCCACATTCCGAAATGTCCTGACCCGTCAAAAATTTCAACTGCAAATTTCGCATTTGACACAATTCTTGTCATAAGCGAAGATGCCAATGATGACGTATTATTGACACTTGATGTGGACTCATCATTTTTCTTGTCTCCCATTTTACTACAAATACTATTTACTAGCTAACAATGCAAAGACCAAAGTAAATCTTTTTCTGATGTGGAAGTTCAGACTATGCTGCAACCACAGAGCATACTCAGATAATACCTTGGCTCTGATACCAATTGTTGCGGAAGCCGAATATATAGAGAGTGATGGAATCACAACTACTATATCTAAAGGTAGCTAATAAATAGTAAATGAGACAACAAGAGAAAGAACACCAGGAATTAACGAGGTTCGGCAAACTTTTGTTTTCTTTTGCCTACTCCTCGGACACAACCAACCAATATTTATTTCACTCCAAAAGAGTACAAGTGAAATACTACAAGAGAGAAAGAAGAACAAATGCCTTAGGAGATGAGAAGGCAAGTGAGAGGTGTGTTACAAATGAATTAGGAGCTACCTATTTATAGGAGTAAATTCTTCCTATTGATGTCATCCATGACATCACAATATGTCAAAATGTCAACATTTACCTTGTGAAATCAATTTATGGTTCACCTAAATTTCACCTACAAAAGTTGCTATCTTGACTTTTATACCAATGAAGAATTATCCTCCTAACTACCATATCTTCTCATTAATCCATTTTTGAATCTTGTCAAATTTAACATGCTTTGGAGTTTAGTCTCTCCAAAATTTTATGACTTCTGTTTGTTTGTTGCCTTATAGTAGTTTTTCTTCAATATTTCTTAATTTTGATATATCCTTTAATCTTGAGTCATGTTAGTTCTCAGGGTGATGAACTATGCTACTACATATGTAGAACGTATTTTTTATATACTTATGAGCAATCTTGAAAGTTTTTGTCAGTGGCCTAAACATGAGGGGAGAATTATTCAGGCTTAAAAGTTATGCAATGTTTGTGACTGTATTGGTCCATGGTTTCTCACATTTTGGAGAAATACCAACTCTTATCAATAACAAGGAAAAAATAACAACTCCGTTTCAAATTGTTTGAGCTTGGAAGCAGATGGAGTCTCTCTGACTCCCTATGAGCCCTTATTTTTTCGGAGGGCCGGTCGGGCATGGGAGCCTCGGCTGATGCATCCGTTTATCGAAATAACCTCTGCTCTCCCACTTTCTTTTATTCAAAAGGAGCAGGACCTTTGACCTGATCTGACTCCCCACCCAACCGCCTTGGCGTATATTCCCGAATCTACATCGTAAGTTCATATACCTCTTGCTTGAAATTATTTCACTTGCAGTGTGAAGTGAAGGATCTGCTGCTATTCTTTGTCACACCCCAACCCTAGATGAGGTGGACAAGTACCTCATGAACACATGCTTTACTAGTAACCTATGATGAGAAAGTAAACTACTATGCAGATTACTGATCGAAGCTTCACATACAACACATTTTTGACTAGCAGAACCACTACATGTGACAAGTTAAACTATGAATACAGATGATAGCTTTACAATGTCTACAAAGCCTCTATTGGGATCCATGCTATGAAAATACGCATAGAAAAGACTCGGCAAAGCCCTGAATCAATCTGGAGCTCACCAACAACCGCTGAGTATCGTGTGCTTCTATTAGGGAGATCTACTTTCGAGTACTTGTACCTGCAGCATAAAATGTAGCGCCCCAACGAGGGACGTCAGTACGAAAGAATGTACTGAATATGTATGGCATAATAAAATCATATGTAACATGAAAGCTCAAGTAAAACCAAATACCAATAGATAAGGATTAGAGACCACCTCTGCTTATACTTGTGGAATTGTGTATGTTACATTTTTTTTCTCTACTTTTCTGTGCATTATAATATTTATAAGACATATGATACAAATGACCAGCTGATCAGTGGTAGGAGAGGATGACCCATGTTAGGCATTTTAACCCCTGGGATGTTGTCCTCATAATTCCACAAATTGGGATCGGCCCATGCTAGGCTTTCGCCCCTGAGCTGACACCCTTCCATACCAGTAGGAATCAGCCCATGCTAGGCTTTTTCCCCTGCGTTGCCACCCTCTTATACTAATTGGGATCGGCCCATGCTAGGCTTTCGCCCCTGAGCTGCCACCCTTCTATACAAATTGGAACCGACCCATGCTAGGCATCTGCCCCTGGGCTGCCACCCATAATTATACAAATTGCTTCACTTAGATTCTTTAATCTTTGAACTTGTTGTTTTGATGTTCATAACTCTTT
Source organism: Solanum pennellii (assembly GCF_001406875.1). NCBI lineage: Eukaryota > Viridiplantae > Streptophyta > Magnoliopsida > Solanales > Solanaceae > Solanum > Solanum pennellii. The sequence goes on from NC_028646.1 coordinate 65,268,239, forward strand.
TGAGATTTTTCTTTGGATAATCATAAATCTTTTGAGATTGTTCTTTTGTTGATAATAACTTATTTGACATTGTTGTTTTGGTGGTCATAATCATTGTTGAGATTTGGAACTATCAACGAGTAATAGAAGACATATGAATATGGATTTACGATAATAACAATGCCATGGGAAGCAAATGTGACACCAACGTAATACTTAGTGGCTTATATGACTCTGTAAGCATTTTGACATCTCAAATTGAAGCACATCAAGTGAAGACATTTCACATTCAGCCAAGAGATTTGAACTCTATATGACTAACTAATATCAAATACAAGGTGTTCATGAATGTGGAACTAAGAGGGAAGGTGTGCAGATTCAACTTAAGGACGGATGCATATTCCAAGTAAGTACATATAAATTTACAATAGAGCAAGTAGACATCTTGTGAGGTAACATTATAGTCTAACACAACGGGAGTAATAACCAATGAAGGGAACACTTGAACATGTTACAAGATGACATATATATAGATAATTGAAGCAAGTTGCATGATATGGTCAGATTGTATATCCAACATATAAACATATGTACCATGTGTAATGTAGGATCACATTGATTTATTTAAGGGAAATAAGAGTCAAGGGTACTTTGACGATGAAATAAGTTTAAACCTTGCATGCTAATACTTGGTAGAGTAAACACGTACATTTAATAACAAACTCATATTAGAGTGCTCACTTTAATGCTCTAGGGAGTAGGAACTGTAACTATGGATTAGTCACTACAAGCGCACTTAGAAAGCTTACTTTTTGTAATGCCAATTTTGGATTCATGTCAAAGAAATAGGAAACCGAATAGCCTTACATACCTTGCTATACAATTCAAAACGTAAGACTTCAGCTCCTTCCTTTCAGATCACTAATCTACAACAAAATAAGTTGTAAGACTAGTATTAGTAGCTAATTAATCAATTTGAGCTACTTGATCACACCCAAATAGTAATGAAGCAGTAAGCTACTACGATCTATCTAGAGACTGTTTTCTTTTCATCCCTTTCCCTTAAATTGCGACTGTACAACCTTCATATCAGGTCCTCCCCAAAACTCCCCACAATATTTAAGTCCTTTAACGTCTCCATAACTTCCCCGCATGTCTAGTCACATCCCTTACCATAAGATACATGAAACAATCTTTAAACATAATAATGCAATAGAAGCAATATGAATGAATCATGGTTTCTGATCACCAACACTTGAAGAGCTAACATTACTTTTAAAGTGCTCATACAAGCTCATAACTTAATTTATAGAGGACTCCCCGCCATGGCTGTCCTAACACGTACATGTCAATTGAATATCCTCCCCAATATTCACCATGTAAAAGTTACAATTTCCAACTCACTAACACATATCAAGTGTCCCAATTAACTCAAGCACAAGAGGGAGAAATTGTTGTAGCTTACCTTACTGGACAGAACTACCACTTGCTAAGACTTCGATTCTTCAAGGTAAAGGTTGTCCTCCTTAACTTGTCTTAAATTATACCTTCCAATAGCTTGAAATCCCTATTATTCAAGAATCCTAATGGTATTTTATGGTTGTTGTATGAATCTAAAAGAGAGAAGAGAGAAAGCTCTAGAAATTAGATTTTTTTTTCAAAGTAAACTGGTTGGAAAAAATTGATATCAATCTCTTTTAAAGGAATCTGCTTTGGCCAACTTTCTCACTCATTTTGGGTCATAATTTGTCAAGTAGGTGACCCACCTACTTACACTTTTCATTTGGCCTTTTTGGACTAAAGAACATTGTCCCTTTTGCCACCTTTCTTGTACTTCATTTGCAGTCAACATGTGTCTTTAATTTGGGTCACACATTTAAGTAGGTGATGCACCTAGTTTTCTATTAAAATTATTTCTTGTGGGCTTGAAAAGATTGGGACTTGGTTGTCCATTTTCCCCTTTATTCTTCTATTAAACTTGGGCAAGATTAACGCTAGTATCTGTAGTGTGCTTGGCCCAATAACATGGTCAAAAAATTCTTAGTAGGTGATGCACCTGCTTGGTCCTTTGGGTTGGTCAATAAGTCAAAGTAGGTGATGCACCTACTTGTCACCTGCTAGCTTAGTGAAGTCAAACAACCACTTCAATATTTTATTGCATTTTTAGACCATAATACCTTTAACTTAACTTAAAACTTATATACACCATGTCAATTTTAATTCTAGACTCAAATACTTCCATTGACGTCGACTTAATCGTATAGCATAAAAATCTATGGGCGGTTCACTTTAAACCTATTCTATTGTCACTAGTCGCATAGGATATCGAGTTTATAACTATGCCACAAGGCAGCTTAAGCGTTATATAAATAGCACTAGTACACGTAGAATACAGGGTATTACATCCTCCCCCTCTTATGATCATTCGTCCTCGAATGCTAGGTGCACTTGATAGTTCGGTTTATCTTGGAATTTCATATTGAGATTTGCGAGAGTCCCCATTGTAAATAGGACTATCAAAAGTCCATAGACTAACCTAAAATATGTATGGCCAAGTCCAGCATATTGATCGATAGATATGGTTCACGAAATAATAATATGAAAAATTAAACCCCTTCTTTACCATGTAATTCACTGAAGATACACAAGTAGGACTCATACAAATATGGACTATAATATACCTAAACACAAGACATGCCACATAATTTCAGATCCTTATTTGATGTTTAGAATGAGGAAGGATACTTAGCATCTCTACCATTTTCTATTCCCAAGTATCTTATGTTATATTCTATTCCTTCCACAATACTTCAATGGAGGTTACATATTTTGAGCGTAGCTTACGGTTCTTAACAATCAAGAATAAGTATAGTACCAATTTTTTGTATACGGAATGGATACATTAAATCATAGGCCCATCCTATCGGGGCGCTATCCCTTCTATGTTATCTCATGACGCTTTTCAGAGGTGAGTCTTATAAGAACGCATAACTGTTCATATAAACTCTAAATTTTTAAGTCGCACCTTCGAATAGGGTTTATCCTAAGTTATTTATCTATGGTAGTGATAAAATTTACAAATATGTCCTACCTTTTTTGGTCAAAATCTTCACTACATATTGATACAAGGAAACATTTTACCAAATTGTTTACAACTCAAATCAATAAGCAGTGCATGGTACACGGGCGAATGAACTATAAGGAATGTAAGAAAGGGACTAGATGAGCACATGATGCATGAGTACTAAAGCTACAAAATTTTGTTATACGTAAGCAAGTAGATTACATGAAAATTAGACATATAAGAAAATGAACTAAGAAACACAAACACAATGAGCAAGTGTGTTATATCGCATAGATAGGTGGACTAACATGTTAATGAGTACATATATAAAATATGAGGAAGTGAGCACATGAAACATGGGCATAAAAGCTATAAGGCATGTAAAATATATAGAGGTGGTAGTATGATCAATTATCTTACAGTACCCACACAATATGAACAAGTGACACAAGGAAAGTAGTCAATGCAATAAATAACATGCAGGGAAAAGGTCCTATGAAAACGTATAGCAATAAACAAGGGTACTCCAAAGCGGATAACACTTGCATGGAAGTATTTAATGACATTAGGTAACCTGTAAGAGGTAATCCACAAAGGGAAAATGACATACAAATAGATAAGTTATAGAGCATGCAACATGTATAATTATATAACAATTCATCTTTGGAAACTACGAGATACCCTATAGAACCACTCTACCATAATAAGGCAAACACCACTGTCTTAAGCGTTAAGTCACATGTGGTATAGTTCTGTACATATTCCTTACTCACCTCAAAACAATTGATTTCCCCATCTACTCTCTCCAATCTCCTAAGAATTCTTATAGGTGTTCTACTATTGGGGATTGGCTTCCGTCTAGGTCAATATAAATACAACAGTCAAGATAGAAAAAGAAAATCCTCAAAAAAAAAATAGTTCATCTTTAAGAGTAGGAGGCCGAGGTCAACTTTGCCTTCATTACTAGCTTGTGTTATATCACTCAATGTCTAGTGCCTTTTGAAGGTTGAAATAGAAAATAAATTGTGAAGCTTGAACGCACCGTGAAACATGACTCTAACAATATGTAAATGTTCAGGTACCTATAAAGTTATATCATGATGCATAACGTCTTAGAGTTAGCCGGTTTGGGCTTAACTAGATAGGTTTGTCCAATACTAATAGATTTCCTCCTCTGTTTTTTAAATAATAAGTGAGGGTGCTCCGACTCTTTCCCTATGCAAGATAGCAAATAAGAACAACTAGCATATGCATATGATCAATTTTTCATTTCCCTTAACTGGACTAGGACTGATGAATTATTGTAGGCATATATTAAATGAATCCGGTAATATTCAATTTGATGGAAGTCTATACATGTGTATAATGAATGCTCTACTCCTATTTTGTACTTATGATGTGGATGAACTAGGTCCATCTTCTATCTAGGTAACCTGAAATTCACCTCTATTTTTTTTCTTGTTGTTATCAAGACTAAATATCAAAACTCGAATCAATACTAAATTGACTTCTCTGTGTAACAAAGGTTCACAAAGTTGTTCCCAGGTGCGCCATTATAACTTGTTAGGGTAGAAGAGTTGATAACATTTCTTACTGCAAACACTTAACAGTCACTCTCTCATAACCACCTATCTCACTCCTCTATAGCAGCCGCATATCACCCCTACTCCTATGCTTAGAGAATTTGACATATTCCATCTCTTTCTAATGAGAAGTTGACCATAAATATTCGGCCTGTGTAATTCAAGCTTCATTCTCACATGCTTCCTATCTAACAAATAACTTTTAATCAAAACTAGCAGCTTCATGTACTAGATCCCATTATGTATAACCAACTAATCACAACTTAGTTCTAACCAATCAACTTTCTTTTTGTTAACCTTGCCCTTTTCATTATGCATTAGTTTTCTCTATCTTCATTGAGTTCGGGAGAGAATGGTTTGATTCAAAAAGAATCAATCTCTGGAGTCTCCGGATCATGTTATAACCTATAATTTGTTTTAAATATTTGTTTACCAATCAACCATTCGAATTATATATTTCTACAGGCTTAAACACGTCCTATGAGATCTGCTTACAATTTTTATTTGGCTTATCCTACTATTGTTGTTTTTAGTATATCGGTGAATCTCTATCAACTAGCTGGTATACCCTATATTTGTTGTAGTATTTACCGACTACAGAAGAAATTTTGTTCTGTCAAACAAATAAATACACAAGGTAGATTATGCTTTTCTAAAGAAATTATATTTTAGACCCTAATATTTCCTATCTTGAATGTCAATTAGTGATTTACGATAATTAATAGGAAGTGGCAATGATTTGTTGCTTTTTCGTTATAACTTGAGGGGAAAAAGAAATTAAATATAAATGGCTATATGATATACTCCACTGGATACTTCAAATTTTTTGTTCAATGTTTGATAGATTTCTATTTCTATGCCCCAAGGAACTTTTATCTTTCATCTTGGTATGTGTATTTATTAGCTGCGGCCGTTTGGAGATTATCATAAACTTGGATTGGATGCAGGGCACTTAATTATTTTGCAGGGCACTTGCTTATGTTCTAAATAACGTTCTTTCAATTGAGTACCACTACTAATACGTGTTCTCTTGATGTTTGCATGTCCATTCTAAACTTAATTTCATTGATAATTGATCTAGATTCTGAATGTTAAGTTGTCATTCTTCTTTTGCCTCCTATTGTGTTGTTCAGTCAAGTTTTTGGCTGACTCAATAATTGATCTATAGGTAAGTTACTACGCCACTTTATGTTGGATTACCTGAAATAACTTTGACTTTAACCAGATGATATTAGTTGATTTTATTGCATATTTGCATCTACTTAGATTTGATGTTTCATCTTATTACGAAAGGCAATGTTTTGTGTAGTATTGCTATGATTGATGAGATGAAGGTTATTTTGATTATGTGAGATTTTTTTTCTTTTCCGTGTGAATCTCAATTATGAGAACTAAACAAGTTAGTATGGTTTTGTTAGTACTGAACCACGTTAACAGTTAGTGCTCTGAATTTGGAAACATATGTCATATGTTTGAGAAAGTGAATTGGGAAAAAAATGTAACAAAGAAAAATAAATATTAATCACTTTGTTATATTTCTTCATGAGTTGAAAACCTCTCAAGTTCAAGTTTAAAATCCAAAGTTGAAGTCACAAACATATTGATGTTAAGTTTTTAAATAAGTGGCAGTTTGTATAGGATAAATAACAGAAAAAAAAAAGTTATTATTCCACAATTATCTTCTCCTCGCTTAAGGTAGCTTTCAAATTAGTGATCATCTTTTGTTTCTCCTATTTATTCTTGATAAGCAAGACTGTGTTATGAGAGATTACACAATAAAATATAATAACTTGAAAACATTTAAAACTAGAATGTGGTGAAATAATGATTTAGTTGTTGGGAGAAAAAAAATAAAAAGACAAAATTATGTCAAAGTTAGAAAACAGTTTAGACACACCAAAATGCATTAGAAGTATTTTATTCTATACAGTTTGGACACACCAAAATGCATTAGAAGTATTTCATTAGAATAACCAGAGAGTAAAACAACTCAAAATGTAGAAGCAATACAAAACTGATTTGTATAATAGCAATTATTTTTTCACATGTTGATGCATAGATTTAACATTTAAGAAATTTTAAATTGTACTAAAGTGAATCTAAATGTAGTGTACTGTTGTTTTCTTATTAGTTTTGAACAAATAACGAGACAGGGCATCATCAAATGTGTTGTATTGACCTGTTTTTCATCAAATGTGTTGTATTGACCTATTTTTTCAAGGTTGTGGTTATTGGGATGCAAAAAATTAGCTACCAAGCTTAGGAGTCTAGCTCCAGCTCATTGTAAATGTTGAATTGGAGAATGTTTGTGTTGGTATTTGAAGATACAAAGCATTCTAATATTTTTTTGGTATTATGTCTATAATAATACTTGAAGATGGTCTTTCATACATGTTATAAGGATATATAAATGTGTACTATTAACCATGTATTGTAGTGATTGATTATTCTAAATTATGTTGAGACACTTAATTTTTTATAGTAAGGTAACTACATAAAATGTTGCTGTGTTGGAGTAAAATCTATAGGATATATACATCCTGCTAATTAGATGTTGATGTTCCTTCATTAACTCAGTTTTTCATTATTGGTAATTTGTCACTAATGATTATTGATTTTTTTTAAATGAGCAACATTAGTAGCACTATAATTTAAAGTTATAGTGAAATTGCTTAGTTAAGTTAGAACAACAATTTTATTCTGTTAGTGTTGAACACGGGCCATGCCCATCTAGTTAGTACATAAATGGTACTTCATTCATTAGTCTTTTACATTTCAAATCTTCTCACTTTGAAGTTTATATTCTTAAGTTTTCGATAGGTATTAGAATTAATATACTGCTTTTTCAAGTGATCATTTGATGCTATAGTATCACCATATGATCTTTTGATGCTATGGTATCAAGATACACTTTGCGTTTACTTTTAATTGTCATAATCATTTTTAGAGTTAAATTATAAGAACTTTAACTAATATTTTACTATAATCATATTTAATTGTAAAAAATTTGTTTCAGATAGACCTCGATTAAAATTTGTTACATCTTTATAAGGTAGAAAAATTATTTTCGATAGACTCTCGATTAAAAGAAAAAGAGTATTCAACACAAAATTGAAAGAAAAAAAGACAAAAAAAATACAATACAATCTCTATAACTATATTGGGATACGTCTGATTCCTAAATTTGGCATAGTAAAGTTATTAAGTGTGTATATTTATGTGAAAAATTATATACTACTAATAAAAAGTGATGGAATATATGCTACAGAGTGAAGTTTTTGTATGTATATATATATATATATATATATATATATATATATATACACACACACACACACACACACAC
>NC_028646.1:65276332-65278408 GCF_001406875.1 Solanum pennellii
TATATATATATATATATATATTTATAATAAGAGAGATTATAAGGTACTTTATACTTACTAGTTCCATTAATGCTAGGGGGATGCATTGGATAAGTAAAGCATAAATCGCGTTTGCAAAGTGCACACCATATTTATTTCGATTGTCAGATATTTTTCATCTCCAATCAATATAGATGTTGGATAACTCTATCAAACATATTGTAATATGTTGCATTATATCATAATGTATTATTTTAATAAGTACATTGTTTTAATAGATTGTGTTGTTCTTCGTCTTTGTATCCTATAAAAGTAGGATATACACAAATATTACTCTTACTTTTTGAGGTAGGGAGTCATTATCGAAGACTCTCAACTCAAAAGGAAACTATCTGATGCAAGATTGTAAGAAAAGAGACAACAAAATAGCAAGAAACAAAATCATCTTGATAATTATATTGAGAAGTATATAAGCAACATATCTAGTGTAATTCAGCAAGTAGGGTAAAATGTACTTATATCTTAGCTCCATCTTTATAAGGTAAAATATTATTTCTAAAAAAAATTGTTTTTGATAGACCCTCGATTAAAAAAAATAAATATCCGATGCATAATTGTAAAAAAGAAAATGACAAGAAAATACAATACAATCTCTATAATGAATATTTATGTGAAAAATAAAATAAAAATAATAAGTGATGAATATATGTTATAAAGTGAAGTTTTTGTATATATATATTTTTTGTAAGAAGATAGATTATATGATACTTAGTACTTACTAGTTCCATTAATGCTAGGGGTCGGGTGGGGGGTGGCGGTTGGATAAGTAAGTCATAAATCCGTGTTGTGAAACGCGTTTTATGAGCAAAATTCGCCTTGTAAACATAACTACCTGCATAGTCCATATTAGAGAAGTATGTGAAGGCAGACTGATTTTTTAACCATTGAATGTTTGTATTAACTCGAGGACACTAATTATTTCGATGGTCAGATACTTACTATCGCATATTAATATAGCTACAAGATAAATTTATCGATTTAAAATCCGTTAAATTTAACTCTAAAAGTTGTGTGCGCACTTTATTCATCACTAAACGTTCAGAAAATGTGTCATTTGTTTGGTCTATTATTAACCTCTATCTTGATTTTTAAAAAAATCATTTGTGTGAATGATTTAAGTATCAATGACCTCAACTTATGGTCGATTAAGGTTATTTTCTTAATTTCTAAACTTACGAAAAAAGAAAAAAATATGGAAAATGAAGATAATTTTTTGAAAATTAATTGAAGTTTTACTGTAGACGGATAAATCAGATATTCTTTTAACATTCTTGTAAAAACAACAGACAAATCTTTCCAATGTGATTACAAAATCAAAACATCTTTATTTATCAGTTGTTTCATCAAAATTAAATGACAATCAAAGGAGTTAAATGGGACCATAGCCTTAACTACTTGGTGAATTATTACAAGGATTTAAAGGATTAACACCTTTATAATTCCCAGTAGGATCATATGAGCATACAATATAAACACCCTTTTGTTTTTTGCAATAAACATTGCCACTACATCCAACTTTTGTTGTAGTCTTCCATACAATATTTAAATAATGGCCACATTCACATCCTTCTACTTCTATGAGGTAGAGAATTATTATCGCTAAACTCTCGAGTCAAAAAGAAACTATCGATCTGATGCAAAATTGTAAGAAAAGAGACAACACAATCGCAAGAAACAAAACCATCTTCATAATTATGTTGAGAAGTATATATGTAATAACAACATACCTAGTGTAATTCAGCAAGTAGGGTAAAATGTTCTTATATTTTAGCTACATCTTTATAAAGTAGAAATTTTATTCGATAGACCCACGTTAAAAAAAAATATCCTACGAAAAATTCTAAAAAGAAAATAAGATTAAAAAAATACAATACAATCTTGATAACAATATTGGGAAACGTCTAATTCCTAAATTTGGCATAGTAAAGTTATTAAGTGCGTATATTTATGTGAAAAATAAAATACTACTAATAAAAAGTGATGGAACATATGCTACAGAGTGAAGTTTTTTTTTGGTATATATATATATATATATAT
>NC_028646.1:65278823-65285245 GCF_001406875.1 Solanum pennellii
GGGGTGCATTGGATAAATAAAGCACAAATTGCAACTTCCCTAGTCCATATTAGAGAAGTGTGTGAAGGAAGCCTAATTTTTTAACCATTTGGATGTTCTTATCAACTTGTGGACACTATAGTTATTTTGAGTGGACACTATAATTATTTTAATTGTCAGATATTACTATCTACTATATATCAATATAGGTGTTAGGTAATTGTATCAGACATATTGTAATGTGTTGTATTATATCATACGGTATTATTTTAATGAATACATTATTTAGATAAATTATATTGTTCTTCATTTTTGCACCTATAAAAGTAGGATATACACAAACTTTTGAACTATTGCTATGAGTACTTTTTCTCTTCTTTTCCTTTTGTTAACTGAAAAGGAGATCAAGTGAAGGTTCAAAAGATGAAATATTTTGATAACATGTTAGAATATTCAAATTATATTTCGAAGGAATTGCTCAAGCAACATCATGAAGTTGAAGATTCAAAGATGCAAATGCCTTTTAAAAGGGAGGTGAAATATTTGAAGAACTTTAGCAAGGTTTATGAACCATATGCATTTTATAAAGGATGGTATGACACTTTCTCCTTACTATAATATATATTGTATTTACAAATTTTAGACTAAGGACAACCTGGTGCATAAAGTATATTGTGTTCACGTAGGCTTATTGTTTTGCAAGGTTTCTTAATGGCAACATGCAAAAACTAATGGAAAATATGTTAAGAAGAGAGAAAAAGGTTTGATATTGATTTGTCAAAAATATATTGGAGAGATTATAGGAATTCATATACCTGGAGTGAAACAACACGTATTGAGGCAGGACAGCATCTTCCTAGCACTCTTGGTTGAATGGTTGTTCTGTATTCTTTTTTATAATGTACGGCATTATATCGTATTGTATTGTTTTAATGAATTCATTATTTAGATGGGATAATGTACAAGTACCCCTCAACCTACGCTTGAAATCTTAGATGGTATTGTTATTTGTCGTTGCACTTGCACCTCATGAAAGTAGGATATACACAAAAATTACCCGTACTACTATGAGGTTGGGAATCATTATCGCTTAACTCTCGACTCAAAAGGAAACTATCGATTTGATGCACGATTGTAAGAAAAGAGACAACACAATAGCAAGAAACAAAACCATCTTCTTAACTATATTGACAAGTATATATGTAACAACAACATACCTAGTGTGATTCAACAAGTAGGGAAAAATGTACTTATATCTTAGCTTTATCTTTATTAAATAGAAAATTTGTTTCCAATAGACCCCCGATTAAAACAAAATTGTAAAAAAAAAAAAAAAAAGTTACAACACAATCTCTACAACGATATTGGGATACGTTTAATTCTTAAATTTGGCATGGTAAAGTTATTAAGTGAGTATTTATGTGGGGAAAAAATACTAATAAAAAGTGATGGAATATTTATGTGGGAAAAAAATACTAATAAAAAGTGATGGAATATATGCTATAAAGTGAAGTTTATATATATATATATATATATAGATTATGTGCTTGGGGCGATGGTGGGGCGATGCTTTGGATAAATAAGTCATAAATCGAGCTTGTTAACGCGTTTTATGAATGAAATTCACCTTTTAAACATAATTACAAGTTATAAAGTGTGTGTTTATGTGAAAATAAGTAAATAAAGTCATGGAATATATGCAATAGAAGCGAAGGCAGCTGAAGTATTGCATTCGTGGATATTGTAAGATTGAGTACTTATAAAATAAAATAATATCAAGATCTTGAACACAATTATTTTACATAAAGATCGTTAAGGGCACATACCTGATGAGGAAGACATCATCACAGAGAAAAGCGGAAGTGTTAGTCGTAAATTGATTTCTACCTCCTTGCCCTAACTTTATGTTACCACAACAGTCAACGATGAAATTAATGTAGAGAATATGTGATAACCCTAATGAGTGGAGAGAGGACCAATTTATAGAAGTTATGATTTAATATGGTACGTCCATCAAGTAACCAATGTACTGACGAAATCTATTTATTTAATATTATTTATGGTATTACTTAGGTTACAAGTAAATTTGGGTCATAAGTAAGAAATAATTCATAATAATTCTTACATTCTCCCACTTGGTCCAATAACCATATATCACTAATATTTAATAAACATTTGTCCATCGTGCATACCGCAATATGACAAACTATTAATGCGAGTTATGATGGTTGTACATAAATTTTAAGCTACATACTTCCTTCCATATACTACTACATTAGCAACTTATCATACTAGGTTCATAAGCTATAAAAACATATAACATTACGGTCAACAATAATGTCTCATAGAGACTCATCTTGTAATTTCTCAAAACAATAATGTGTACACCATTATGAGAAACAAGATGTTCATTAATATATATCACAAACACATAATTTGAGCTTGGAGTACAAAACATAATAAATGTATCAATCATAAGTACAGCCAAGACCCATTCCTTGAACATATTCTTAAAACGTCTTTGGTTGTAAGCTTTTTGCTAACAGATCTGCAATCATGAGATCGGTTCCAATATTCTTAAGTAACACTCTTTGTTTCTAAATTTCTTCCTTTCCAGTAAAGTACTTTAATTCGATATGTTCGGTACATTTGGAGTACTTATCATTCTTAGAGAAGAATATTGTTGCAGCATTATCACAATAAATTTTCAGCGACTTGGTAATGGTGTCGACAACCCCAAGTTCTGAAATAAAGTTTAGCAGTCATAATGTATGATTTGTGGCTTCATAACATGTCATAAACTTTCTTTGCAGTTTTTCAGTAATTACTTCCTATACTTTGATATCTTCCAAGCATTCCGACAACAAAGTTAATATATGATCTTGTGCAAGTTTGAATATATATCAAACTTCCATCAATAGAAGATTAAGGTATTGAGACCATTTCTTTTCATCTATATCATTCTTTGGGCATAACACGAGATTAACTTTGTCCATTTGTTTTTAAAATAGGAACTATTCTTGCTGCACAATTGTTCACGTAAAATCTCTCTAGAACTTTTTTGATATAGCTATTTTAAGACAGTCCCAATAATTCTTGTGATCTATCATGGAATGTTTCTATCCCTACTTTCATGGAATATTTCTATCCCTATCACATAGGATGTCTCACTGATATCTTTCATTTCAAAGTTCATAGAGACAAAATCATTGTCTCACACAATTATGCCTAAATCATTAGCAACAAGTAAAATGTCATCAACATACAGGGTTAAAAATATAAACTTACTCCCACTAATTTTTTGGTATATACACGGATCAACGGTAATTTCCTTAAATTCAAAAGATGTTATGGTATCATTAAACTTTATATACCATTTTCGTGAGGCTTGTTTGAGTCCATCTATTGACTTCTTTAGTTTACACACTATTTGATCTTTTCCTTTAATTTTGAAACCATTTGGTTAGTCCATATAAATATTCTCCTGGAGGTCAACATTAAGCAAGACAGTTTTCACATCTATTTGATGTAACTCTAAATCATAATGAGCTACCAAAGCCAAAATAATTCTTAATGAGTCTTTATTTGAAACCGTATAAAAGTTCTATTTCAACGTCTTCTTTTTTAGTGTATCCTTTGGCAACAAGTCAGACTTTATATCGTGCAATATTACCATTTGAATCGCGTTTGATCTTGTAGACCCATCTACACCCAATTTTTTTTAGAACTTTTCGGTAATTGAACGAGATCCCAAACATTATTACATTATATGGACTTTAACTCTTCATCCATGACATCAATTCATTTATCAGACTCAATAATTTATATGTCTTATGAAAATGAAACCAAATCTTTATTAATTCCAATGTTAAAATCTGATTCTTGCATATAAATCACATAATGGACAATTTTCTTTATGACATTCTTTGTGGTTCATTTGCATCAGATACTTCTGAATTAGTTTTTTCTTGAAGTGTTTCACCCAAATGTTATTCAACATTGTTAAAGTGTTCTTCAACAAGTGGAACAATACTTGTGATTGACGCGGAAGTAGGTACATTCATGGGCAATGAAATATTTACCCTTACCTCATTAATTTCCACACTTTATCGTTCCACATTTCCACCAACTTCATCATTCTCAAGAAAATTTTCAAATGGACTTAGACATTGTTTTGATTCGTTACAATTTCCATAATATTCACCACATCTATCTGACCTAATAATTTTCACATTTCTATCTAATTGTCTTTCAACTTTATTAATGTACACTTTGAGAGCGTTCACTGCTTGAGATTTTTCTTTCAACAAATAGATAATTTCATAATGTGAAAATCATCGATAAAGGTGATAAAATATTTTTCTCCACTTAAAGATGGAACATCAAATGGTCCGCAAATATCAGTGTGTATTATTTCAAGAAGTTGAGTGCTCCTTGTGACACCTTTCTTGGTATATTTGGTTTGCTTATGCAATCCTAACATATATCAAAATTAGCAAAATGAAAATTTGCAAGAACTTCATTCTTTACCAATCTTTTTAATCGTTCTTTGGATACATGACCCAAATGTTTATGACACAAATAACCAGAACTTTCATTTAGTGGACTACATCTAATTATTATCGAGTTCCGATCTATATAAATCGTTAATAAGAACAACAGAACCATAAAATAGTATTTTTATACAAATTGAAACAACCATGTCCAAACTTAAAATCAAATCCAGAAACATAAGTCTTGAAAGAGAAATCAAATTTCTAGAAACTAAGGGAACATAAAGAGTCTGAAATAGATCAAGGTGATGTCCAATCTCCATGTTCAAACATAAGTCCCTATGCCTTCAATTTTTAACCTTCAATGCAATTTCCCATGAACAAGAAACTTTTTATTTGGATCGTAGTGAATCCCTGCAACATAGTGGATACATGAGTAGTTGCACCAAAATGAATCTATCAAGTATTATTAGGAACTTCAACTAAATTTGATTTGAAACATACAAATGCACTACCTTTCTTTTCAAATCAAGTTTTAGTTCCAGACAATCATTCTGATACTGTCCTTCCTTTTTACAGAAACAACACACATGAGCCTTGAGTTCCATATAAACATCTTGTGAAATTTTAGCAGGTGCTTTTTTTTTAAAAATAAAAAACTTATTTTCACTTCAAGTCCTTTACCTGCTCCTTAACCATGAGGTTAATGGAATGACCTCCTTGTTTCTTAAGACTTGACTGTTTTATTTAAAAATGAAATAAAATAAAAATTGACTAAGTTTCAAAAAATCAATTAAATCTTATGATTTAAGAGAAATCGATTTTTCAAATTAACAGAGTCGCCACTTAATTTTTTAGAAAAAAAAAAGAATAAAAACTTATAATTGTTTTCAAAAGATTTAAAAACAGATGAAATCAATTGAAAAAAGAGGTTCGAAGTTCAAATGTACATTCCGAGAAAATGTTAAACCCTCGAAATGCTAGCTAACTCGCGGTTGACCGACGATTTAACTAAATTGGTTTTTTACCAAATAACTTTCAAATATTTACTAAGTAGGAAATTCATTTTCTCATTTATTTACTCACCATCATTTTTCTAATTAATTATTTAAAAGAGAAAATAACTAAAGGGTATTATTCTAAGGGAGTAAATTCAAAGTGTTGACAAGGTTAATTTAAGAATTACATATAAACACTTCATTTTAAATTTTCAAAAATGAGTAATGACTATCCTTGAGAATTAATTAAATTAAAATCAAAAATCAAACAATAAGTTAGTAGCTATAATAATAAATAAAGAGTAAATCAGATTTGAAAGGCCCAAAGTTCCAAGTCTTGAACATGTCCTAAATCTAAAATTTGTCCACATAATGAATTTGAGCCCAATTTCACCAAAATGGCTGCTGGAAATTGTTAAGGCTTTTGGGCTTATTTGCCTTGAAAAACTGGCGTATACATTTTATGCATATCGTTGTATACGTCCCGCATTTCAAGTCTGTTCTCCTTATTAACCCTGTATATCGACTTTGACTTGTATTTTTCCATCAAATCTGCGTTCTTACATTTTTTCAAGACCTGTGTGTTGTATATTCCGACTGTATACCAGTGTATACAGCCAGTATCAACTTGTTTTTGACTTTTCGAGGGCTGGAAAATTAATTTCCAGCAATGTATTGCTGCTTTTAACTACACCGGTTTCGAGGGGCTGGCTGATTGGGAGGAATAGTTTGAGCCTTTGTGGCTCAACAAGAAAATGCAAGGAGATGGAGTAAAATCCACAAGGACTAGGAAGGAGTTTTACATGCAATAAAAATTGAAAGGAATTAGCATATGGAATGATAACAAATAAGACATGACCTAAAACAAAACGCAGATCGATAAGAAAGAGAAATCGAGAAAATAAATGAATAACAAACCCAACTATTTCATCCAAAAGAAGTGACCCCCCCC
>NC_028646.1:65285646-65290628 GCF_001406875.1 Solanum pennellii
CCCCCCCCCCCCCCTTTTTTTAGAAGAAGTAAAACTAAGTTGACTTAGTAGACAAAATTTCATAAATTGAAAGTGCTACAATGCTTAATAGAAAAAAATATACACATACTTGTGAGCATTGGAACGTTGAGAATCAAAATGCATAAGGGGAAATCATATTGCATATTCAACAAACAATACACCCCATACTATATTCGAAAATAACTCCACCAAGGAACCTCGTGAAGCTATATATATATATATTGAAAAAGCACAACAGCATCCAGCCGAAATCACAGTCACGACTAAACCCGGCAAATGTGTCATCAAACGGTAGCGACCAGCTAAGCTAAAACACACATCATACTCAAGGTTCAAGTCAGAACAAAATGTAATTTGAATGTTTAAAATTCTAGACATCAGCTTACTACAGTTTTAATCTTCCTATTTAGATAAGACGCGATAAAAAAAAAAACAAAATTCAACCTTTCCAGGCAACTACCAATATCAAACCTACAAACTAACACATAAGAGGGAAAAAATCATTGAAATAAAGACATATAAATACTAAAATGACAACCACCAGTTCATGAAAAAGCAAAATGGAGCAGACCGTTAGTTCATTTAAACTCGAAAATGCGGACTTAGGCTAAGACGTTAAGGAAACTATGTATCAATGGACTATACTTTAAAAAAAAAATCACATGAGCAACACAATAAACAAGATAAACAATGCATGCCACTTTATGCTGAAAAAATTTTTAGACAAGAGAAGAGTAAGAGGGGATAAGGTAGCCAGACATTCAACCCTTACGATTTATACTATTCGAAATATGCAAAGAACAAATCGTATACCAGAGTATGAAGGCCCAAATCACCTATAGGAAGTGATTTCGAACTTCGTAACTGAATTTTCAACTTTCCCAACCAACCAAACGAGACAGACAGTAAAGAGCAGAGAAGTCACTGCCAAACAGAAACAACAGACCTTCTAAACAATAACAATCGAATCATAAACGAGTTACAACATCGATTTGCAGCCAATGACAAGTCAAAATGATCTCAGACAGTTTATAAACAGCTTCACACAGTCATATTAAGCAACAACACGTTGACAATGAAATGTACTTGAAGGATGTGAAAGTTACCTTTTAGGGTGCGGCGAACAAGAAAGGCTGACGAGCTTGGAGAACGCGACTTTGCCACCAACTTCAAGGAATAACTTCAAAGAAACCGGCAAATTCCCAGCAAACCAAGAACAAAGAAATCAAGTATATATTCAGAATGTATTTTCTTATATGAACGTTTTAGCTTAGCAACTTTCTTTTCTCTATAAAAAATTTTGCCGAAAACTTTTAAGCTTCCAAAATAAAAATCCCCTTCCTAACAGTGGAGAACAATAATATATAGAAGGTGAATTAGGATTCTCCCAAAAGAAAAAGGGGGCGAACGGATGAGAAGAGACCCATCTCAATTTTGAATTCTCAAAGCTTTCACCAATTTAGGATAGACAACTTTTTCTGAGAATTCAACTCCATTCCGGAAGAGGAAAGAAGAACGGACGGGTTGGATGAATTCCATCGTCCTCGGGGCCACAAGGACGATTTTATGCAGGGTCGAGGGTGTCGTCCACGCCGCTGCTGCTGTTAACGTTTTTGGATTTCTCTTTGTTGAACAGAAAATGAGCCGGGTCGGGGGTATTTGGAGTGGGCTGATTTGGCTGGGAATTTAGAGAGTTTGGGATTGAATTTGGGTCTTAGGCGAAATAGTGGGTTGAGGATGTTGGGTTGAAAATTGAGGTGGGCTGATTTGGAGATAGAATTGGGTTTGCTGCCCCAAAGAGTAAAAATTTAAGGAATTTCATAGTGTAATTCAATAATTACACTCTGTCCCAACAAATTTAGTATAAACTAAAATCCCTTAAAATTGTTGTGGCGTGATACTTTAGACTCTAGTGATACATGGTAAATGATACATAGTAACTTAAAACTGTTAAGAATAAAAGGGGGAAAAAACGGAACATTTAAACTTGTTAACTAAATTAGCTTAATTTACGGTAACAGTTCAGTAATCAGCATTAATTCAGCACGTAATTGGATAATAATTTCAAATTTTGAAAATCAAAGATTATATCATCTATTTTGAATACATTTTTTAAGAACATCCAGTTAAATTTCGAACTGCAGAAATTTTGTTGTTGTTATTTTGGATGTTTCATGATGAATACATCAATTTTGATGAGACATTCCGGAATTTGGGTGAACGAATTACAGTATGAAAGTTACAAAATCGACGAAATCGTTGTTGGAGATTCAATTTCGTTTTCTAATCTCAAAGCAGCAATTGCAGCCGAGTTAGATATTGATGTATCAAGTAAAGATATTGAAATTCGTTACATTGTAGAAGGTAACTCCTGTCCGATGAAGCTTAAGAACGATATGAGTGTTAAACTATATTTAGAACTGAAAAAAAAATGAGCCTGGATTTTCAATGTATCCATTATGTATTGACACAATTGAAAAGATTGGTTGTACTGTACATAACTTTGATGCAACATGTGGAGAAATTACGTGTGTAGAAGGCACAACACATGATACACAGGCTTTGGCAATGGTTGAAACTAGATTATTTGACTCATATGAAAATGCAGAAGTTGGAGTTACAAATGTTATAATCAATTCAGATATTGTAGATGTGAAGACAGGTCAGATATATAAGGATAAAGCAACACTTGTAGATGTGATGACGAAATATAAGATAAAGAACAACTTCAATTGCAAAGTAAAGAGGTCTGGTCAACAAAGGTATGATAGTGCTTGGTATATATATATATATATATATATTTACATGTTGTTCAAAATTAGTACATGAAACATTACTATTTTATATGAAAACCTACATGTATCATTTGTTCATTGATATTTTAATGTATCACCATTTCAGTAATTTGTTTTGATACATTAAAATAACGATGTTGATACTTTAATATACTACTGCTGATATAGTAAGGACTGTATCAATTTAAACAAGCATATCAAAACTAGTAGATACTTTTCATTAATGTATCACCATTTAATTAATTTCTTAAAAACTGGTTGATACTTTTTTGTGTAATTCATTGTTTGATTACTTTAAACATTATTGTTGAATATATTATATGATGCAATTGCTATAAGTATTAATATGCTTCCTACATGTATCATTTGTTCTTTGATATTTTAATGTATCACCATTTAAGTAATTTGTTTTGATACATTGAAATAACGATTTTGATACTTTAATATACTACTGCTGATATAGTAAGGACTGTATCAATTTAAACAAGCATATCAAAACTAGTAGATACTTTTCATTAATGTATCACCATTTAATTAATTTCTTAAAAACTGGTAGATACTTTTTTGTGTAATTCATTGTTTGATTACTTTAAACATTATTGTTGAATATATTATATGATGCAATTGCTATAAGTATTAATATGCTTAAAAAATGTACGCAGCTATGTGTTGGTATGCTTTTCAGACAAATGTGGTTGGACTATGAAGGCGTCCTGCAGGAAAAAATCTGATATATTCATTGTTAGAAGTTTCAATAGTGAACATACGTGTCCGATGAGGGAGAGGATATTAACCAAAGTCCAAGCAACAGTCGGATTTGTAAGTGGAGTTACTGCTCCAAAATTGGTCAATCATAAACAAGTTTATACTCCAAGAGATATAATTGATGATATTAGAGAATATTATGGAGTTGAAATATCTTACCAGCAAGCATGGCGTGCTAAAGAACGTGCACTCTCCATGATTAGGGGAAAACCATCTGCAGGATATAGACGGTTGCCGCGATACATACACATGTTAAAAACCGTGTATCCAAATTCTTATATAAGAATGCATAATACTGAATAGGATGAATTTGTGTATCTGTTCATAGCCTTAAGACCATTCATTAGGGGATTTAATTACTGCAGACCAGTAGTTGTTGTGGATGGTGCACATCTGAGTGGAGCTTACAAAGGGACATTTGTATCAGCAAGCACACTTGATGGCGCAGGTATTTTTTTTTATAGTTATGATGTGTTTTTATATGTTACGTATCAAATGATATAATGTGTGTGTAATCAGGTTGCATATTTCCATTGGCATATGGTGTTGTTGACACCAAAAATGATTGTTCGTGGACATGGTTTTTCGAACAATTCAAACATGCATTTGGCGAGAGAAAAGATATGTGTGTTGTTTCAGATAGAAATGAGAGTATCATGAAGAGTGTGAGGATTGTGTTCCCAAATGTACCTCATTATGCATGCATCTGGCATCTTTGGAAGAATGTATGTGGAAACTTCAAAAGGAGCAGAAAGGCCATAAGTGATCTATTCTACTCATGGCCAAGGCATATAGAAAGGAAGATTTTAATAAGTTGATGCCTAAGGTTGATAGAATTGATCACAGGGTTAAGGAGTACCTTGAAGATGCAGGTTACGAAAAGTGGTCAAGAGTTCATGCAACAGTAAACAGAGGTAGAATGATGACTTCAAACATTGCAGAATGTATCAATGGTTGTCTTGTTGAAGCACGCCAATTAACTATATTAGAATTCTTGGAAGAAGTTAGAATTCTTTTTGGTTCTTGGCATTGCAAAAACTGAGAAGTAGCCTCATATACAAAGGACACATTAGGGAGAAAATTTCAAGAATTGTTGATTATAAACGCGGCTAAAAATTCAAAAATGGAGGTATGTATCATTATATAATGCTTTATATTATATATATCTAATTCATTGTATCATTCTGCATTTTGAACATGATTTTTTTTTTAAAAATTATATATTTAAAATTTTTAATGTACACAGGTTGTTCCATCATCTGAATTTATTTTCTCAGTTTATGAAAATGGAAGAAGATATATTGTTTGTCTTGAGCGGAAAGTATGTTCTTGTGGTAGATTTCAACTAGATGAGATACCTTGTTCACATGCAATCGCTGTATTGAAAAAAAAGAATGTCAC
>NC_028646.1:65291722-65300850 GCF_001406875.1 Solanum pennellii
CATTGGCAAAAACATATGAAATTCCAATGGTACCAATGCCAGATAAGGAAGATTGGTCAGATCCTAATAATGTGGTAGCTGAAACTGTGTATCCACCTAGATACAGAAGATCATCTGGACGACCAAGAAAAAGAAGAAGAAAGAATGCAGATGAAAAGATTTCGGTGAACACAAACTGTTGTGGACAATGTGGACAAGAAGGACACAACAGAAGAACTTGTACTTTCTATCCAAAAGAGAAGTGAATTAGTCGTAATGTTTCTAAGATATCAAGAATAATTTATAACGTAAACATTTTAATGATTTTCAGTTTTCATTACAGTTGCAATTTGAACACTTTTGTTTTAGATAAATAAACTTATAAATAACCTCTGTTAATTAAATTTGAAGTCGCGCTTTTGATTATAAATACTTTGTTATTATTGGTGTTGAGAAATATATTTGTGTCAATATTTCTTTTTCATATAAAATTTTATAAATCTTATGTTACACTAAGATATATAAATTTAAGGATTATTAGGTAACATATTGTACATGATACATATGGTTTAGCCAATGTATCAGGTACTTTTAGTGTGTGTTTGGTACATATGTTTCATTTGGTTTGCCCAATGTATCATCTCCATTAAATAAAAAATAAAAAATCTTATTGAGGTTAGTGTGTACTTTACAATGACTATAAATCATGTATCATGTGATTTTATATAATTTAACTTGTGTAATGCTTTTTTTGATATGTTTTTCTTGAAATATACAGTAAATAACTTTACTTTTACAAAATAATCGCAATTCATATAACATTCATTGTAACAAAGTATCATGTAAAATTTAAGGATTATTAGGTAAAATAGTACATGATACATATTAGTCAATGTATCAGGTACTTTTAGTGTGTGTTTGATACATATGTATCATTTGGTTTGCCCAATGTATCATCTCCATCAAATAAAAAATAAAAAATCTTATTGAGGTTAGTGTGTACTTTACAATGACTATAAATCATGTATCATGTGATTTTATATAATTTAACTTGTGTAATGCTTTTTTTGATATGTTTTTCTTGAAATATACAGTAAATAACTTTACTTTTACAAAATAATCGCAATTCATATAACTATGTTATTCATTGTAACTAAGTATCATGTAAAATTTAGTTTTCAAATAAACTATTTATTTCTATGTTTAATCATAGATACTTTGACTATACTTTATTAAACCTGTGTGACGCTATAATATGTCTGATATTTATATTTTCAAGATAAAAATATTTGTTACGTAATGTAACAAAAAAAAATATTAATGGAAATTGACAAACCCAAAAAAATAACATTAAAAAACATCAAAATACTTGTTCAATAACGTATCAAAACAAGAAATATAACATTAAAACATTGTTTACTCATAAAATGCTACACTATGTGAACTAAATCTTCTTCTGGTGGTGGTGTGACTATGCCCCTAGATTTTGGTGGATCATCATTGTCACTAACATATCCGCACTTAGCCTTCTCGCTTCCATAACTCCACAGCAATGCTCCATATCTTTGACGTAGGTAATCAGGACTAAAATCAGCATATGATATATTGATTCGGACACTCATATACTCGGCAAATACAGTAACATATAACCCACAGTCTCTACAAAAAAATACAGAATAAATTAAAAACTTAATGATACATTAATAAGGACAAACGAAAAATTCTTGATACTTACAGGCTATCGCAATCCTGTTTAGCAATGTCTTGTGCAAATTCAATGATGAAAGGAACTTGAGGCTCCAGAATTGAACCAGTAATGTTGTCTTTGTATGCATGACAATAGGCAAATTTTGTGCGTTCAGTTTCTTCAAAGAATCCACTGTCCAGTAGGTAAGAAGAAGCATTTTAGACAACATTTTAATCTCATGAGGAATTGCTTTTTTCCTTGTGCATATTGATGAGTCAAAAACTCTTATCACCCTGTTTTTCAACTCAACAACTGCCAGCACCCAATGGAATTCTTGATCACAGTTAATTGGGATGTAGACCTCATCTACAAGATGCCATGGTAAGGCAGCTGGGATTCCAAAACCTTTGATGATGTTAATTATTGACCTCTCATATACAGCTACAACTGAAGCGTGATCAACATGTTCTTGTGTACTAAGACTATCATCATCATCGTCCATGTAATATCTATCATAACAATTTTTTACATGTGACATGAACAAGCAGTGGGTTGTTGTGTATCTGTATTGATCCATGCTGCAAAGTTTTAATTTT
This sequence comes from Solanum pennellii, assembly GCF_001406875.1. Classification (NCBI taxonomy): domain Eukaryota; kingdom Viridiplantae; phylum Streptophyta; class Magnoliopsida; order Solanales; family Solanaceae; genus Solanum; species Solanum pennellii. The sequence continues at coordinate 65,293,985 of NC_028646.1, forward strand.
TTACGAAGGTAGTAAAAAATCACATCGATGTGCTATAAACAAAATGAAAACATAGTAAGAAATGATATACATCTAAACAATATAAAAAAATATAATTATTAAAAAATTGATCATAAATTTTGCTAAGTAAATAGTATGATACTTCTACAGAATGTATCATGTTATAATAATCTAAGTATGACTGATACATATTTGATAATTAGTTTAAGATTTTTACCTCATCAGACCAACATTTGTTTGGCTGTGACATGGCATAAAACCAATTATTGTTCATTGGAAAAGCAACAACAAAGTCCATCATCGTAAATCCAAAAGAAGAAGATTTTGATCTGTATTTATCGTCCGATGGGTTCCTGCATATATGATACATAAGTTTGAATATATATACATGATACAAAACACTCACTTAATTACAATTTTTATATAACAAAGTATCATGAATTAGTTATATAAAAAATAATTACGCCAAACACTTGCAAAAATAATGTATAAAACTTACTTATTGTTATGATTTTTTAGGAGCCCCCTTGACAACCAATTCATGTAATCCTCAATAAGTTTCGGCGAAACTTGATCTGTAATGCCACATCCTTCGAACGGGAAATGGAGTCGAGCCATGTCCTTCAATTTCTCTTTTCCCTTCTCGCTTGACCCAAAAGAAGTACAATATCGAGATTGAATCCTTCTCGAAGGCATTTTATTTCTATGCGCAGGAGTGACTGAATCGGTTCTAACACCAATCTCAGTTATTGAAATGTCAGTGGGTAATTGACTGTCGGTCAACAAGTACTGGATGCTAGTTATATTCTGTGGATTGTAAGAATATAATGGTCTAGCATTAGTAGGATTTTTACCCAAATCTTTGATAAGTGCATCTATTGTTGCTTGAGTTGATGGCGATATTGTTGTTGAAGTGGAAGATTCCTGTATAATATGATGTAATGATTTTTAAAATAAATTTGTGTGTAATGAAATTGTGTGTCATAAATCAAAATTGAAAAATCTACCGATGCATCCATTGTTGTTTTTCGGACAAAACGTGAGGGATGTTGTGTTGAACATTGTCATCACCATCTTGCTCCATGATATGTTCATTTAAATCTAGGTGCGACTGATGTGCGTCACCATCCTGAATATGCAGTTTTGAAATAAAAATTGTTAATATAATTTGTGCTGATACGTAACAGTGATTGTACTCACATGATACATAGTCTTGACTATATGTGCATGATACATGACATCAATTAAAATGAAAAAGAAAGTGTCCATGATATATTCATTTAAATCTTGGTGCGACTGATGTGTGTCACCATCCTAAATATGAAGTTTTGAAATAAAAATTGTTAATATAATTTGTGCTGATACATAACAGTGATTATACTCACATGATACATAACATTGACTATATGTGCATGATACACGACATAAATTAAAATGGAAAAAGAAAGTGTCCAATGTATCATAAAAATTACCTTTGGAGTATCACTGACTAGTTGTTCACCCTCGTTTACAGAAACACCAACACCATCCTCAGCGACATCCCCAGCATCGTCGACGATTTGATGTTCACCATTTTTACCAGAAAAACCAACACCATCCTCAGCTACACCACCCATATCAGAAAGATCAATTTGTATTTGCGGAGATGTTTGTTTGTCAGACTGAAATGTGCTTGTATTAGCCTGAAAATTGATGTTTTCCTTGCCTATAGATTGCATCAACTAGGAGTGATTTTCTTTTATCAATATAATCAGTTCCTCAAATTTCTTGTCAACCTACAAATTGCAGATACATTTAGGATAAAAAATTTTGATTAAAAATATCAAAATAATTTACTTACATAAGTTTTCAAATGTCATTTCAACTCTTCAATATATGGAATTATATTGTTGACATTCTGAGAATCTGCAGACCCATGTACATCAACAGCCCGGTTCGGAGACACGTCTGGAACAGAACCATGTACATCAGCAGCCGATTTCGGAGACACGTCTGGAACAGAACCAAGTACATCATCAGCATTCGAATTTGGAGGCAGATTTTGACATAGAAACATGTACATCATCATCCGGTGTCGGAGACACATTTGATTGATCAGGCTAGTTCTGTTCTGACACTTTCTTTTTTTGTATAATCACTTTTTTTCTTCTTTTTGGCGGTGGTGGAGGAGATGTATCAGACACTCTAGAATATCTCCTCAATAACTGTTTGGGAGGTTTTGTGGAGAAATTATCAAAATCATCTTCCTCATTTGGTTTTACTAATGGTAATGAAAAAGAATGAGCATGTTCAACTTGAGCAAGGTCAAAAGCTTCAATTTCCTCTGCTGTTGGGAGAATGTTTGAACTTGCATTCTGAATGTATCTCAACACATAAGATAATTTAACTGTTAATACACTATATTTCACAATGTATCACAAGACATAAATAACGATATTCCATAGACAAACATAAAATTTTACCTCTTGGAAAATGGTAGACATAAGCATTTCAGACTTTGCCTTATCAGACACAACTCTCCAATTGCACATTCTTGGTATGACATTTCGTTCTTTCACAGCTATTTCAGAATTTAACTGGGATGCACATTCGTATATCCAAACGTTAAGTGCATATGGCATCCCATATAATCGATACAACTTTTTGCTAACATAAAAATCCTGTCTAAGTGAACCAATTAGTTTTGAAAATGATAGCTGACCCCAAGGATAATGTTGATATCTACCATCTTCAACCATTAGAAAGTCCACAATAGATATAGCTGTATTATCAAGAGTAGCTAATATAAATGTATGAATAAAGAACAGTATAGACATTTGGAGTGCATCCTGATCGTTCTCCCAATTACCCATCTTAAACCTTTGAACTAATTGATGTTTGGTAACACTATTGACTGCAGCAGGAAAATACTTTTGGAAAAGCATACAATTAGTTGGTTCTGGGTACTTGAAATCATTGGTATTTCCTCTGACCTTAAGTCCAGTTAATAATGCAAATTCATCTATACCAAATTTTAGGACACACCCGTTTGAATGTCTAATATGCAACACATTAGGGTTGCTTTGTTCCAACTCTAAAAGCAACAAGCACTTAGTGATTTGGCCCTGAAAATTACATTTAGTAATATCTAAAATGGGTCCAAAAATTGTATCCCTAAACAGTTGGATAACATTCTCCCCTATGTATTTTTCAAAGTCCTTTAGGAAAGTGTTGTTAAAATTGACAGCAAACCTTATGAGATGTGTTGGTATCTTTTTTATCTTGTACTTGAGTGGCTACAATTTTAAAAAAAACAACAAATTATAACGATATTGAAATATAAATACTAAATAAAACAACTAATACTAAATAAACAACTAATACCTTACTGATGCATGATATCAGTTTTCCGAAATTCATACTACATGAAAAACATGTGATACATATCTAATTCATGTATCAATGCATCGACTAAACACTATACACACTGATTCTATATGTATTATCAAGCACAGTTGATGGCGCAGTTATTAAACTTATTGAATGATACATTATAACAATTTTCAAAACCTCATGATACATAGAAAATAATATGATACACAACAAATTCATGTATCAATGCATCGTCTAAAACACTATATACACTGATTCAAAATGTATCATCAAGCACACTTGATGGCGAAGTTATTGAACTTATTCACTGATACATGATAAAAAAATTTCAAAAACCCTTGATACATAGTAAATCATATGATACACATCTAATTCATGTATCAAAGCATAGGACTAAACATTATAATTCACTTAGTACTTATGTATTAAACCTATTGTCTGATACATGATAATAATTTTCATAATTTTTTGATACATATTGGATTCCTTAAAATTTTTACTAATTTCAACAACAAACTTTGAAATAAGTATAAAAAATACAACCCCGAAAAAATGTAGGCCTGACAACAATGGTTGCTGCCTCTTTTTTCTTTTTTTGGTGTATTTTGACAACCTTTGATTTTGATGTTTCACCAGAATCTTATCTTTGTTTGAATCCTTCTGAATATTCATAGGATCATGCAAAGACTTTTTTCTATTTTCTTTCCAATTTTCATCGTCAGAATCATAAATCCTTCTATTAGTTAAATGATTCATTACTATGATGTAATAGAACAATTAACCAAAAAAAAAAAGAACTGATGATGGAGTAAGAAGAAAAGGAAGACCTAAATACGGCTGATGTAACAAATCAATGAACAAGAAGAAAAAAAGAAGAAACCAATAACAGATGATGGGTTAAGAAGAAGAACTAAAGACGATGATGGAGTAAGAAGAACAATAATAACGGGAGAACAATTGTGCAGTTTTTTGAAATTTCAAATTTTTTGAATTTTGAAATTCAAAATTTCAAAATTGAGTATTTTAATTAAAATTAATTAAAATTAATAATTCAAAATCCAAAAACTGATTTAGAAGATTGAGTGTTTTAGTGGAGAAAAAATAGGCATTAAATTGGGAAAGTGTGTGTTATATGAGAGAGAATGTTATGTATCTCTACACTTCTACTAAAATTAAAAAAAAAAGAATTATGTAATATTTAAAAAAAGAAGGGAAAATTAGAGAATACAAAATTGATAGTTGTGTATTTAAGTTATTTTTCCCAAAGAAAAAGGGATAAATTTCTTAGTAAAAATTAGGCAAATGACATACTGTAAATGATAAATTACATTCTATTCCTATAATATGAATATTTATCAAAAATTCCTTATTTTTAAGAATTCCAGATACTTTATAAAATCGAAATGATACTTAAATATAAATGACCGAATATTTTTTTTTATTTTTCTGTAACTGTTATAGCTAAAATCAAGGATAACTAATTTCCCTTCCCTTGATTTATGTTAATCTTGTACCTAAGTTACCGTGAAAATTGCTTCAGAAATTACTAAATTAAATCATCATTTAATTTACTGATTTCCCATCCCTTGATTTATGTTAATTTTGTAACCATTTTACCGTGAAAACTGCATCCAAAGTACTACATTAAATCATCATTCAATTTAAAATTTTTAAAATAGTCATTCAAAATCAAAAAAATAAAAACACTATTCTGCTTTAAAAAAATCTGAAAGGCCAATTCTGATTTTTCAAATATGAATATTTCGATCTTGTTGCGACATTCTGGAATATGGGAAAGTGATGTTATGTACGAGCGATACAAAAGTGATGGGATAGTGGTTGGTGAAAATATTTCGTTCATGAATCTTATTTCAACAATTGCGGCTGAGTTGGGTATTGACGAATCGAAAAAAAATATAGATATTAGATATGTTGTTGAAGAAAATTCGTCTCCATTGTGTATTCGAAATGATATGGGTGTAAAATTGTATGTAGAAATTAAGAAACATGAGGTTGGGTTCGGAACTTATCCTTTATGCATTGATACTTCAGATAAAGGTGTTGAAGAGATAATAAATTTCGATGCAACAACGGTGCCATCATGTGTGTTGAGGGTGAAAAAAACGACGCAAAGACTCTCAATATTGTTGAATCATCAATTGATTATGCATATTACATACCGGAAATGGATGTTGATAAGTATATAACAGACACAAATAATTCATTTGTGGAAGAGAATCAAATGTATAAGGATAAGTCAACTCTGAAGGTGGTAATGGAAAATTACAAAATAAAGAATAGTTTCAACTTTAAAGTTAAAAGATCTGATAACAAAAGGCATGTTTTCAGTTTATATGTTAATATTTTTAATAATATATAATTGGTTTTCAATATTATATGTTGCGTGTAGTTTTCTGTGTAATATGATTTGATCGTAATAAGTTTTGTCACATTTTGAATGTTTAAACCACTAAATGTAATAATTCTGATCAATTTACAGAGAATAGGTAGTTGACAGTCAGGGTCGTGTAATTAACACTTGGGCTGATATCATCAACCGTGCTAACCTTGGTATGGAATGAAGATGTGAAATAGTTGTTATAAAGTATCATTTATAATGTGAAAATGAAATAAAGTATATATATATTTTTTTTTTGTTTAATAAATAAGTCCTTATCAAATAATCAATATCTGTTTTTTTATTGCAGCTACGTATTAGTTTGTCATTCAGATGATTGTTGTTGGAAATTGAAGGCATCTGTTAGAAAGAATTCAGAAACATTCATAGTGAGATACTTTAATAGTGAACATACTTGTCCATTAAGGGATAGAGTATTAAGCAAGGTACAATCCACAGTTGGGTTTATTAGTGGTGTGACAACACCTAAATTAAAGAATCATAAAAGAAAACATACTCCGAGCGATATAATTGATGATATCAGGAAAATGTATGGCGTTGAGATTTCTTATCAACAAGCATGGCGCGCAAATGAGCGTGCATTGGAACTTATAAGAGGTAAACCTACTGATGGCTACAGAAACATGCCAAGATACATATATATACTGGAAATTGTGTATCCAAATTCATATATAAGGATGCATAAGTCTGAATACAACGAATTTATGTATCTTTTCATAACATTAAGGCCAATGATGAGAGGATTTAAGTTCTGTAGGCCAGTTGTTGTTGTTGATGCTTCACACCTTAGTGGAGCTTATCGAGGTACATTTGTGTCTGCTAGTACACTTGATGGAGCAGGTATGACATATTGTTTATGAATTTATTTTATTATTTTCTTAATAGTAAGTAGTTATTTAGTATATGTTGTTTTGTGTTTATATATTAAGGTTGCATATTGCCTTTGGCATACGGAGTTGTTGACACAGAAAATGATTGTTCATGGACATGGTTCTTTCAACAATTTAAGAATGCATTTGGTGAGAGGGAAAAAATGTGTATTGTATCTGACAGAAATGAAAGCATAAAGAAAGGT
>NC_028646.1:65305257-65425467 GCF_001406875.1 Solanum pennellii
ATTCCCAAATGAGTATGGTATTGAGGCTTGAGTCCTCATGTGTGAACTTGACGGTACTTATTAATGATATAGTACTTGTTGTTGTTACATGTTGAGTATTGTAGTTGATTTATGATATTATCTGATATACTGTTTTCTATTTTGAGTTGGCCGATGATACCTACTCAGTACCCGTGTTTTGTACTGACCCCTACTTGTATTTGTTTTTCTTTGTTATTTGTGGAGTGCAGCAAACGTACCGTCGTCTTCAACTCAACCGCAACTCTAGCCAGTCTTCATTACACCGGATTTCAGGGTGAGCTAATGCTTCTAGCTTGGACTGGATCTTCTTCCTCATGTCTTGATGCCTTGAAGTTCCGGCATGGACTAGCTTTTGTTTATTTTAGCTTCTTAGAATACTCTTAGTTTAGTAATTTGATCATAGATGTTCTTGTGGTGATGACTTCCAGATTTTGGGGAATAATAGATGTTGAATTTTAGAAGTTATTGAATTGGTTTTTATTAATGAGTTTAAGTCTTCCGCATTACTTTCTGTTGATATTATATTGAAATGTTAGGGTTTAGATTGGTTGGTTCGCTCACATAGGAGGGTAAGTGTGGGTGCCAGTCGCGGCTCAGTTTTGGGTCGTGACATTATGTGGATGTGCAATCTTTAATCTCTTGCGTTTTGGTGGGGTTGTTCCTACATTAACACCTCTTGATGTTCTCTTTAACAGAATATCTGGAGGTTTTGTTGTGAAGTCTTCAAAATCAGAAACCTCCTCCGGATGCACATCATCATTATCTGGAATTGATGAAACTGATTGGTTTGGCGGTACATAATTGATATCTGGTAACCCAAGAGCTGATATTTCCTCAGGAGTTGGCTGAATATTAGAACATTCAATTTAAAAAAAAACAACAATTAATTAATGACAATAAACATATTAAAGTTGTATTCCATAATAAAACTAATTAATTAAGAATATTGTATTGAATTAATTACCTCTGAAAAAATTGTTTCCATAAACAACTCAAACTTGGGCTTCAAACCAACAACTTGCCAGTTGCAAATCCTCGGTATACCGTTTCCTTCTTTGACAGCAATATCGGTGTTTATCTTAGAAGCACATTCATAAATCCATATATTAAGTGCATATGGAAATCCATTCAACCGATACAACTTTTTTGAGGGTTTGTACTTTTTTCGAAAGGATTTCATTAACTTTTCAAAAGCTACCATACCCCAAGGAAACTGTTGGTAACTACCATCTTCCACCATATAAAAATCTTCAATAGGAATTGGTGTATTATCAGGTTGGGAATACAAAAATTGTATGGATAAAATAAAGTATAGCCATCTGAAGGGCATCCTCAATATTTTCCCATTGACCCACCATAAACCGGTCTACCAATCTTTGTTTGTTAACATTATATTTAGTATCAGGAAAATATCTTTCAACTAACCTACTGATTTTTGAGTCCGGATGTGTAAAGTCTTTTACATTACCTTTACAATTCAAACCAGTAACAATTGCAAATTCACTGATGCTAAATTTCAACACATTCCCTTTGGCATGGCGAATGTGAATCTCTTCATCTAAATTATCATGCTCAATCTCTAACAAGTATAAACACTTAGTAATTTGGCCTTGGTAATTGCATCTAGGGATATTTAGGTATGGTGCAAAAATTGTTTCTTCAAATAAATTCATACCTTCAACCTTGATAGATGATACTAAGTGTTCAACAAAATTCGTGTTGTATATTGGACCAAACTTTAATGCATTAGTTGGAATATGTTTAATGACGTAATTCATATTCTGCAATAAAACAAATAAAATTTTATCAAATTGTAACATATATAAAAAGTTTATAAACTATTGAGCGCATATAATAATATTAATGTTTTAAATTGTACTAAAAATTGCCTAATGTTGATACTAAATATAAATAAACAGGTTAACATGACACTTACAAAATACTATTTGAAACTATATATAAACGAAATATTAAATTCAAATATATTTCTTTGATACATTAAATTTCATGTCCAACACATAAAAAGATACTCAAATTCTCAATTTAAATTAGATACTTAAATTTTTATATACTTATCAATAATTCATATAAATATGATACTTAAATAACAGATGTATGACAGTATGATACACATATACTATTATTTGATACCTTAATATATACGAAATATAAGTAAAAATAAAACAAAGAATCATTCTATCATGACCACCAAAAAAACGATACTTAATAAAATTAATTGAACATACTAACAAATTTATTCAAAAATCATGATAAGATTAAAAAGATACTTAATACAATTCATCTTATACTAAATATAAATAAACAGGTTAACATGATACTTACAAAATACTAATTGATACTATATATAAACGAAATATTAAATTTAAAATATATTTCTTTGATACATTAAATTTCATGTCCAACACATAAAAAGATACTCAAATTCACAATTTAAATTAGATACTTAAATTTTTACACACATATACTATTATTTGATACCTTAATATATACAAAATATAAGTAAAAATAAAACAAAGAATCATTCTATCACGTGATACTTACAAAATACTATTTGAATCTATATATAAACGAAAAATTAAATTTAAATATGTTTCTTTGATACATTAAATTTCATGTCCAACAAATAATAAGATACTCAAATTCACAATTTAAATTTGATACTTAAATTTTAGCACCAAAAAATTGATACTTAATAAAATTAATTGAACAGACTAAAAAATATATTCAAAAATCATGATAAGATTAAAGCGATACTTAATACAATACATCTGATACTAAATATAAATAAACGGGTTAACATGATACTTATAAAATACTATTTGAATCTATATATAAACGAAACATTAAATTTCATGTCCAACAAATAAAAAGATACTCAAATTCACAATTTAAATTTAATACTTAAATTATTATATACTTATCAATATTTCATATAAATATGATACTTAAATAACAGATGTATGACAGTATGATACACATATACTATTATTTGATACCTTAAATATATACGAAATATAAGTAAAAATAAAACAAAGAATTATTCTAACATGAGCAAAAAAAAAATGATACTTAATAAAAATAATTGAACATACTAACAAATATATACAAAAATCATGATACGATTGATTTACTATCTCACCTAACATTTTCATATCTATAGTGTTTTCTGCTATATATATACCCCTATCTCTGTATATCAATATCTTGTCTTTAACTGCTTTCCATGTGATTTGTCAATGTACTAGGTTTATGGTTTATGAATGCGATGATATTCTTCAAAAAACTGCAGTTTTTAGATAATGGAAATTGATGTGTTTATTCATCTCGATGACTTGGGATCATTCATTGTTTAGGATTTGTCTACTAGCACAATAATATCATCAATTCTATCAATGATTTGTATCTGAGCAAACTAAAACAAATTTTAATTCATCTATGTGAAGCCTCATATCAATCCTCAGAATATTGTACCAAAATCAAAACAAATTCAATTTTTGTGTTCTCGTCAACCACTTTATGCAATGAAGATTCGATGGAAGAATCATGTAATTTTTTTTCTTTTTTAATTCACTGAATAATACATTTCGTCAGACTAAAACAATTCATCAGACTAATACTAATTTATCAGACTAACTAAAAAAAAATTCATATACAATATAAACGACACTTAACAATCAGAATCAACACACTAAAGAAACTACTTGAAAATATTGATGTACATGGGAAACAAATTTACATACCGTTTGTAATGTTGGTCGAACAATAGGAGGTGCCGCCTTTCTACCCCTCTTTTTTAGGGTTTTCGGGCCTTAAGATGTAGATGCATCTTTGTTTTTTGAAGAATTTTTCTTGCTAGAGCTTGGTTTTTTCATGACCATGGTTTGATTCAACTATAAATAACCCAGACCTACATAGAATTTGATTATGAAAATCAACAATAAAATTTTTTGAACAATAATCACAGAAAATATAAAAAAATGGAAAAAAAAATTAAAAACCATCAATGTGGATGATGATATACCATCACAGAAAATACAAAAAAAGGGAAAAAATTGAAAAATCGTAATAAGGATAATGATATACCTGATTTAGGACTCAAATTCGGAAGAGTATTGATAATAATCCTTAGAATAATTTGAATTTCAAATTTGATTTACAAATTTTACTAGATATTAGGCGAAAAAAATTGGGAGTAGCTTTTGGTGTGAGGCGGAAATCTTGGGAAGTACAGTAATATTGGGAAGGTGATTTTTTGGGGGGAAAGGAATCATACATTGGGAAGGTAATTTCTGCTTTACCTTGGTAAGGTAAACTAACTTTTTAATATTTCAATGTATAAAATTTAATTAGTATCATTTGGGATAAAAAAAAAAGGGATTTTTGTAATTTAATACATTAGTAGGGAATTAATGAAATTAAATAAATTAAAGTAGTGTATTTTAGTAATTTTTCCAATTTCTTATATACACACATTTACTTATTTTAGTATCTATTTTTCTTTAAAATATTTTAAAAATTCCTCAATTCTCCCAATTCCTAAAAACTTCCGGATACATAAATATTTTACTTCTCTTTTCAGCCTAACCCATGTTTTCCACTCCCCTTTTCACTCCTCTATTTTCTCCCGAAATTCTCTCCATATTCTTAGCGTTCTTAGCAGTTACAACTTTCAAATCAATTTGATTTTTAGAAGAGGTATATCTCAAGTCTATTGGTTTCAACTTCTGAATAGGTAGAAATTTCATTCTCTATTATTGTCTTCTTCGTGTTTTTTTGCATTTGGACTATTGGATCGACTTAAATTTATTCATTTTACAATAACGACATATTTTTTATCACTAGAACACTATTGCAGTCTGTTGCTGATTTTGTATTATGTTGATACATAAAAATTTTCAATTTTAGTATAGTTTTGAATAGATATTTGTAATGTATCAAATAATAAAGTTTATTTTGATCTCTTGCTAGTATTGTATCTTATAGATTGTAATTTCTATATGTGTATCAGATTCATTGATTTTTTCATTAATGTATCTTCCATTTTGTTAATATCAAATACATTAAAATCCTCAATTTTAATATAATTTTGAATGGATGTTTGTGATATACCAAGTAATAAAATTCATTTTAATCTCCTGAGTATTGTATATTATAGATTGTAATTTTTAAATGTGTATCAAATTCATTTTTTCACTAATGTATTTTCTAGTATGTTCATATCAGATACATTAAATCCTCAATTTTAATACAATTTTGACTAGGGATTTGTAATATATCAAGTAATGAAGTTCATTTTAATTTTAAGTCAGTAATATATCGTATAGAGTGTAATATTTATTTTTATATCAAATACATTATGTCCATGATACTAATTTACATATTTTTTTGATTGGACTGTGTTAATTATTCATATATCATATGCAATGTAGGACATAACTGGACATAACTTAATGCATGTATATGATACATCAGATATAAAAAAAAAGCACACAAATCATAACAAGTTACTAAATTGAAAAGCAACACTATTAACTTATAATGTATCAATATTACAGATGTAACCTGTATAGATTTAATGTATATGATTCATGACTTGCATCCACGTATATGATACAACAGATAATGTATATGGTACATATCAAATCTTGCAACGAAATTAAATGAGAATAATAGAAAATATTAATATATTAAATCGAAAATCTGTGGAATTGATTTGGAAGAATATTAGAGAGTGAGATTGAAAAGAAACTTAAGAAAAGAGAGAAAAATTTGGGAATTTGATTAGGAAGAAAGTAAGAGAGAGAAATTGATAAGCTCAAGAAAAGAGAGAGAAAAATTAAAATGACATTAATATCTATCCAATTACATAAATATAGGAAAATATGTAATCTATGAGAGAGAAAAAAGTGTAAATAATGAAAGAGAAAATATTAATTATATCAGAATAATTTTTTTTTTTAAAATAATGACATTTTTGACATGTTTACTAATATTATAAAAATATGGATATTATCATTAAATAAATTAATTTTTTTAACTAGTTAGCTAAATTACGTTGGGTCCGTGCTTGCATGGGCTTTCTCTGCCTAATGATAGTAGATATGTTAATTTTAGTTTCACATCCTTTGCAAAATCCAAATACTCAAAAACTATTTCTTCCATAACACCAAAAGTTTAAGGGTACGATTCAATAAAATATGTGGTCTAAAGTCAAAAAAATAAAAATAAAATAGGAGCTTGATTGTATATGCAATTTATTTCATAAATTTTCAAAATGTTACTTTTTTTCCTCTTCTTTTCTCTAGTTGACGGACAATTCTTGTAATTTCTTCTGAGATATTAATAGGCATGTATAAATTATTGCATGCCACACAAGATCACAAGTGTTTAGATATTAAGTAAATTCTTATTGATTTAGCTTTTCAATTGTTTTTCTGTTGATTCAAATGTTACATAAACTGTCAAAATTATTCTAATAATAAAAATATTTAGAGAGTAGAAGTAAAAACTTAACATGATTGAGAATAACAATTAGAGTATCATTTCTTTAATTGTAAATTATCTCGTATTACTTTGAATGACAAAATAGGTCCAAAACATCAATAGCGCTTTTAGGATATGAAAGAGATTCAGAGATAAAGACAATGTTTTTTAGAATAAAATCATTTGATAATCTAAATAGTTTGAGCTTGAAATGTCTAAAAAGACACTCAAAACTTTGCGAGGGTTTGTGTATGTTTTTTAAAGTCTAAACTTTGTGATTTCGACAAAGATATTTTCAAAGGAGCTAAGGTAAGTTATGACTATCAGATTTTAGTCCCAGCAGTTGAGGGAGTGAACAAGGAACCTACATAAATTTTGCATTAACATTCATCTCATTTGTCACTATAATTTTATGCATCAACTTGTGAAAACACCTTATTGTCCTCCTTAAACACAATTAGCAAATGTTCTGCCACTTTGGGGACAAAAGGTTGGTACAACTCCTAGTAGGTCTGGCCATTTCAACCAACACGAAAGATGGTAAAATTCATAGTGCCAAAAGCAAAATTTTCAGAAGATAAAAAGGTGCATTATACGATCAAATCCACTGCACAATGATTAGGATCCATGCCTGCTCGTTCATATTACAAGTATGTTCTCATCACATTCGGATACTTTTGTTGAAAGTCGGAGCTCCACCACTTTCCAAGGGATCCTTAAAAGCAAAACTTCTTTTTCTGCAGAATAAGACAGCAGAAATACAAATCAACAATCAATCGTAAAGTTTCTAAGCAAAAACACACTCAAATACAGAAACTGCACATGATATCAAGTTCTCATCCTACTTAGGCTCATTCATAATTTAGTGCCTGTCTAATTACCATATAAATCTCGAAACTCACCTGAAATTTTGCAGCTTCTTGACCATCAATGTATGCAAGAAGTTCCTCTTGTCTCATCAAAGCCTCATGCAAAGCCTGTTTTTAAAAAAGAAATAATATTATCTACTCAAAAACGAAGAGAAACATATATGTGATAATTAGAGGCTATTATTCTCAGCAAGCCAACATTATATGTAGATGCTGTTATCATCAGCAGCCCACAACAATACACAATGAATGCTGGCTGAAATAATTCATAAGTTTGGCAGCACCTTATCGGCATAATCATGGAATATTACTTTCAAGTTGCAAGCATGCTAGCATTCACACTAATCAAATTCCAACCTATTCCCTCCTCTTTTCTATTAGCTATTGTCTCTGGCCTTGGCAAACCCTTCAAAGGATCAAGAGTCTCTAATAAGACCAACCCATAACCTACTTTAGACTAAGTTTATTAAACCTTATCACACAAGTTAAACACCAGCTGAGCTTGTAAACATGAAACTTGCAAGTTTTGGTGAAGCAAAAGTGGTTTAACTCTTATTCACATCCAATCTTTAAACATTTACCTTCTTGGTTGCAATTAACTCAGCTTCCAGGGCATCCACACGGCAAACAGCAGCATTTAGCAGTTCCTCTTTCTCATAAGGCATCTCAGATGGCTTTTCTTGAAGCGTACTTACTTTGTCCTCAAGTTCACCCAATTTTTTCAGAACAACAGAAAGCAATTGAGCTTCACTAAAGGCTGGAGTTGGTGAAGGTGGCCGAAACTCCTCATTACTGTTGGCATCAAAGGTGAATTCTTGAACAGCTTGGTCGTGACCAATTGATGGATCTGGAAATTTCTTAGTTATGCAGCATAGCACTGAACGGAAAAGCATCACCACAGTCATGAAGAAAGCCATAAGAAGTCCTAATATCTGAGCATTAAGACCACCTGCAGGTTTTTGAGAATCTGCTGGTGGAAGTATCCCTGAATAAAAGGTATATAGCCATATACATCATGTTAGTCTTTGGATGCAGGTGGTAACAAGCAGGCGCCGGGCCTGAGTACAGCATGCAACTAAAAACCCAAATTAAGACCAAAATACACGTTAATAAATACATACACATTATATCAAATCACAAGCAGGCGCACAGTGCATCCAAACTACTGGTGAGAACTACAGTGAGCTTTTTACCCCATTGTTTTAGGTGCATACTAAGGAGTCAGTTGGTGCGAGGCATATAAGGTATAATAGTCCAGGGATAAAATGCAGGATTATAATAGTCCTTAGATTATTTATCCTGGATAAGTTATCCCATATATATGGTATAACTTATTCCTGGATAACTTATCCCGGGGTAACTTGTTCCCAACCAAACGACCCCTACAGTCTAACTAAAAGATTCAGATTCTCTTATGCTTCCTCCCTTTTTCTTTTTCCTTGTGTGTGCAAATGCATGTGTGTTCTTTGCATAAGTCTAACCTTTGGCAATGGAGGCTTTATGAAAGGATGTTTGCTTCTTTAACACAGAATCAACCGCCTTGTCAACCATGGGAACATATTCATCATATCCTGATAAGTTTGCAGTGTAGCCAGACATTCCTATACCCTTAGCCTGTTTGACAAAAAAAGAACAGTATCATGGTAAGAATTAACATATAAAGAAATTATTCAGGAGGGGAATGTGAAAGGAGATATTTTCATGAAATCTAAGGGAATGCAATAAACAAAAGGCCAACTCATGAAATCAGTTGAATAGAGAAGAAATATACCTCTTCACGGACAGGAGTAAGCCGAAGATGTGAATAATTCCTTACAGCTTTAGGGGAACCAATATCTTCTGCCTCAGATCCCGATTCTGCCGTGGAGGTATCACTACCTTTTGACTGCTGAAATTCAACATACATGTACCAATCTTCAAATACGGTTGAAAATCTAGAGTATTCTCATAACTTAGGAAAGAGAGTAGAAGTCATACCATGGGGAAGCGAGGCTTAGCATAAACTACCTTTCCTTCGCTGTTTACAACTTTAACAACCTGCCTGGCACGCCGTGCTTCACCAATCATCTGGCATCAAAGAAAGAAGGGAGCACCATTTTCCCAGTTATTTAAAGTTGACATACTCTTCATTAAGGGAGCAATGCTTGTTCATTATTTAAAACATCAAGAACAAGCAGGCCACCCTTGTTCCCAGCAAAGAGAAGTGCAGAAAATAAATGCAAGGAAAAGAAGAAAGATCATTCTTTCCTAAAAAGGTGGGTAAAAGAACATCTTTCGAAATAATTTCTCTCAGAGAGAAGGTCCTAGAATGAAACCTTTAATATCTCCGGATTTTGCCATGGCCCTTTATCTGAGCGAAGGCAACCTCCTTGATCTGCACATGTACAGTTTCCACCCAAAAAATCTGGCAACTCACTGCAAAAGAAAAAAAAAATCCAAAATACAACTTTTAAAGAAGTGAACTTTCTGAAGTACCATCAGAAGCACAAAGAAAGCAATTTTTTCCTTGTACAGTGGAAAACAATTCTTAACCCCTTTACCTAACGTCCACTAGTTCAAGCAATTTGTTTTGGTACTTGTACCCAAGAACCTAAAAGAAATTTGACAACACAAACAAATAAGTAAATATAGCCAAATAACTGATATAACAAGCACTTTGAGGTGCAGGAGAAGAGCATAGACAAACATGTATCTTCGAGGTGGTCTTGGGATCCAAAAAACTCTTAACAGTACTCCACAGCAGCCTAAAGCCAGGTCCAGCATTGATGATAAGCATTTGATGAAGTGTCTGCACCAGCCAAAATGTAGCAAAATGTGTTAATGAACCCAAAACAATGAAATACCTTATAGTGCTTACTGAGATAGGAATATAATCATGCCTCGGGATAATTATCACCATCAATCTTCTGAAGTCGCATGATGAGCTCCCTAGCACTCTTTGTAAAGTTTTTCAAACCCTGAGAAATCAACAAAAGAAAATGAAAAGATGAAAACCCTAGAGTGCTAAAAATGCAATTGAAAATCACAAGTTAGCACAAGAAAACAAATACTAGGTAACATACCACTCCCTGGACATCCAAAATAGTAGTGCTTGAATCAATCTGCCTTTTTGCAGCAACTGTACATGCTGGAAACTTGATTGCAAAAGTTTTCTCGAACTCTCTTACATGGTTTCTGATGTAACGGTCCATAGTTGTGACTTGCATAAGTTTTGTGGGATCAACTTTCCCTAACCTTTCAATGTACACCGGTCTTCCTTCCCTATCAATCCCATGATAACCTTGGGGGTAGTATTTCGAAACTTCATCCTGCTCTTGGAATTGAAAATCCTGATGGAAAATTTGGTGTGGGATATATTTCAGAATAAATGAAGTCACCAGCATCTGATATATGAAGAAATACTATGACAAGCCATCACTTGGAGAAAGAAGATTACATGGATAATGGTGTCAGCACCAAATTCCTTCCTCCACTGAAGCATATCAGCCCACATATGCTTTGCTTTATCAATATCAAACTTCCTCGCCTTCAGAAATCTGCAAGAAACTCATAGGGGTAATTAAATGACAAAAACAAAAATAACCTACCAGATAGTTCTTAATCAAAAGCGTCCTTAAATCTAATATATCCTCTTCCATTCTACCTATTCTAAGAGAATTAACCTAACCTCACAATGTCTTTACCACTTTTTTCCTTTTAGTGTTCGGTAAGCTCACAATGTCTACCACTCTGATATTTTGTTTCAGTCCTTAAGGCCTGATGGAGAAGTTCATTGAGAAAGTTGACATCTCATATCCAGAGTAAATTTCACAGAACAGCTCATTGACCAAAGCAAACTAAAGAGCATATTATTACTTTCATGTGTCATTTGAAATAGACAACTCCAGAAATGCAAGCAGAGATGAAATGTATGATCGGGCTCCATAAATTGCTTTAACAAATCAAAACATAGAACAAACCAACAAAATAAAAAAGAGCAATAAAAAGAAGATTATCTTTTAATCAAGAATTGGAAGCAGAGGAACCTGCTCAGACGATGTGATGGTCCAACAAAAATCCATTTTATAAATTGGTTTTTTCTGCCCGTACTCATTTTTACCCCTGATTCACAGTTCTACAAACAAGCTTTATGTGCGCATTCTAACTTGCAATTAACATTTTGAACATGATAGAGGTATTGAAACACTCTCTACACAAGCAAATCATAATATATTTGACAGAAAAACTATCACAAGAAAACAGAAAGCAGGATATATCTTAATCAGTTAATGCGTAAATACTTGAAGAAAATAAAGATAACAGTGTATCACCTTAGCATCATATAGTAGTCATCATGTCTCCCAGGTAATAAATCATCCAAAATCAGTGCTTGCCTAAATTGGTCAACAGCTTGCAGCTCCTCGGCATCACGAATATCCTCAATTGAAACTGAACTCACTCGTCCATCACTTTTTCTTCTGCCTTTCTTCTTAAGAGAATGTTTAAATTTTGTTGATGCATTTAATGCTTTCTTTTTCAGCGTGCCAATTCTTGTCCTCCTCTCATCCTCTGAGTTCTCGAAATCAGATTTTCTTTCTCTTCTCTCATCGTGTGTGGACGACCCCTCAAAGCCTGTCAACAGTGAAAAGATAACAACAGGAAAATCAATCACATAACACAGAGAAGGATTAAACTTGAAACATATGAACTAGACCCTATTTGTTAATGGCATGAATTGATTCAACTTGAGCATGTAGCCAATTAAGGTTGACACACTTTGTTTTCCCATGAAACTCCATTTGAATTAAAAGAACAAGGTCAATCAAATTCCAACCTAATCCAGTCAGCTCTATGAATCCCCAATATCCACGTAGTATGAAAAAAAGGAAAATCCTTCATCTTATTTGATCTTTTAAGCTCTTTCTCAGATAATGATGATATTCTTAGTGTGTGAAGTCGATTCTTGCTTGACTTCTGGGCTCACCCGAGGCGAAGACTGCTTTCTTTCTTGCTTTGTATCGAGGGTTTGATTTTTTAACCAAAAATATTCTCCTTAAATTAAGGATTTGGTATAGTTGGCTAGTTTTAAAGAATTAAGGTTGAAAAGTCCTCTTCATCCTAAGCTTATTATGGATCAAATTTCACACTTTTTCCAGAACCGACTGTAATAGCTTACAAATATGATAAGCAGAATGGCATTCAACTGTATGACGAATGCGTTCCATCAAGCAAGCACCTAAATAGAGTGCTAGAAGATTACCGTTGACATGAAGTGCGCATGGGGAAGTCCAGCACGTTCCAAAATGGGAACTGAAAATTGACTGAACAGGCACTAAGGGTGTGGCCTAGTGATCAATTAAGTGGTTGAGAATCCTGAGGTCTCAAGTTCAAAACTCAATGGAGACAAAAAAAAAATAGGTGATTCTTTCCATCTTGGTAGATAGAGTTACCCGGCCGTAGCACCTGTTGCTAATGAGAAGTGGTAGGTATCACATGGATTTAGTCAAGGTGCACAAAAGTTGGCCTGGACACCACCACGGTCAACAAAAAAATGACTGAGTGGCAAAAAGTGAAGAATACCAACTGGGCATATTGCCAAAGTTTTTGGACCGGAGTTGAGGATTGCATTGCACCACAATCAAGCCACACCCTTGTAAGAAGGCATGCGGTTATCCCTTTAATTTGATCTCATTTCAGTTTCGCATCCAAAATAATCTCTGAATCAACACTGGAGCACTATCCTTCATTTTGCAATTCCACAAACTCAGCAAACTCAACTCCACCACAAACATTAAAGAAAAGATACACCCAAGTTGTAGTTCCTCAAAAATAACCAACAAATCTTCCCACAACTCGACTTTAGTCAGTCATACTACGCCGCCAATGTGAACTTCAAAAGTATAACCACTCTCAAACCCTAAAAGCAACAAGGTTACAATCACCTAAAACATAGTCTAACAAATAAATCCCCTCAAATCCTAAAAGCAAAATATTGGCAGTATATATATCACGAAACCTCCAAATACTTATTCGGCGTTGATGCATAATTACTCCAAATAATTTCATTAATCATAAAAACTCAAAAAAAAAAACAAAAATATAACTAAAATTCAGCAATGCAGTTGAAAATCAGTAAAGAAATCAATAAAAAACCAAAGAAGGTCAACTCACAGGGCATCGCAAATCGATCTAATGGACCTGACATAGCCGCCGGCGATAACCCGAACCAAAAAATCTCGACGATCAGTAGATCCGAGAACAGAAAATTCACTTGTAAACTCAGCAGATCGAAAAATCACTGTGAAACTCTGGCAAAAGATGAATATTCAGTAGGTGGAAGAAGAAAACTGAGAAGAATCAAAAGCTGAAGGCACCTATATTGAGTATGATCGTACGGCTATAAATGCATCAAAATATTTGTAACGGAAAAGTGGAATTGATAGAAAAGATTAGGGGTATTTTAGGACTCAAAATTAAAGACAAAGTTAGTCACGCGGATTGTCAGGATGGACAACTGTAGGGTACAATAGAATCATAAAAGTTCCAACCAAAATATAAATAGTGTAATATTTTTGTGTTTCTATTTATTTATTTGGTATAGTTTGACTGAATATTAAATTAAGTAAAGTATTAATTGTATTATTAAATGTTTATTATTTTTAAAATTGATTTAAAAGAAAAATATATTCTACAGACAGTAACAAAGAAAATAGCATGTAAGTAATGGTAAAAATGGTACTTTCTTCGTCTCAATTTATTTAACAATTTTTTATTTGAGCATAAATTTTTTGTTTATTTTTTAGATATTTTGAATTATCAATTATTATGACTTATAAGTATTTTATAAATATATAAATTTAATTTAATTTTTTTAAAATATTTTGTATATAAATTTCAGTCATACTTAAGTAGTTTTAACACTTAAAAAAACGAAAAGTGACATAAATAGAGAGGAAAATGGAAATATTTTGTTAGTGGTGTGAGATACATAAGTAAAAAGAAAATTGGTACACTGAAGTACTCCTATATTTTATAACTTTTTATTATTCTAATTTAAATTGCAGAACGAAAATGAAATTTAAAAATTATATAAAAGTATTCCAAGTGAATATTCATTTTCATTCAAAAAAAGTTATTTTTCAAAATAAAATTCAAGTTTAATCCTCAATTTTAATATTTTTTCTTCGAGTGCAACCTCAAAAATGCAAATACTAACAAATTTTATACAAATGGCATAGTATTAAGAACTAATTATATTATATTTATATTCCTTTTCAAATTACAAAGATCCCTTAAATTTGGTGGAATCGGATACATCCTAAAACATCACAATACATCGCACCCAGTTTCAGATACTCGTTCAACATCCCGATACATCTTGTCTCAATTTCAGATACATCACCTAACGTCCTGATACATCGCGTTCATCCTGATACATTGCGCAAAGTAATATTTTAACCAATACATCATGTAAAGTAATACATCCGATCACAATATACTGTACATAAAATAATATATTCGAGAACAGAAGAAAGTATATTTTTTTATATTTTTTAAATAATATAAAATTTTAGAAAATATAATAAAGATAATTTGAACTTTTACCTAATTTATCCTACATAGTATCGAAATGGGATCCAAATCATTTTTTCCACTGAAATTTGATACTGTAAAGTGAATTTCAAATAAAAGCAAAAAATGAGAGTAACAATATAATTTTCCATGAAAAAGTTAGAAGCCATATACTTTTTATGTTTTGCTTGGGAAAAAGGATCATACTGTTATATAAAAACTTACTAAAATTAATATACTAAAAGAAGGAAAATTTAGGAAGTAATATTATTTCAAAGGTGTATGTATATGTTTCATACCGTGGCTATTTATAGCCATACATTAACATCAATAATGGGAAGGTGTCATATGGCATGTATACACAATCAATAGTGATGCCACCTTCCAATTGTTGGGCCCACGTGGCACTCCAACTATTTTACAACACTCCCCCTTGGATATCTATGTAAAAGAAAGTACATAGATATACATAATACGCATTTTTTTGCTGCCTCATTAAAAACCTTTCTAGGAAAACCCAGTGGGACAAAACCTAGACTAAGGAAAAAAGAGTACAGTGCGTATTTTACTCCCCCTGATAAAAACCACGATTCAGATGGTTAAGTTTTCGCATTCCAATTTTGTGAACCATCTTCTCAAGAGTTGAGGCTGGTAAAGATTGGTAAATAGATCTGCTGGATTATCACTTGAACGAATTTGTCGCACATCAATATCACCATTCTTCTGGAGATCATGTGTGAAGAACAATTTTGGTGAAATGTGTTTCGTTCTATCTCCTTTTATAAAGCCTCCTCTTAATTGAGCTATGCATGCAGCATTGTCTTCAAAGAGTATTGTGGGTATCTTGACGTCACACTTCAAACCACATCTTTCTTTGATAAAATGTATTACTGATCTTAACCATACACATTCTCTACTTGCTTCATGAATGGCTATTATCTCAGCATGATTTGAAGAAGTAGCGACAATAGACTGCTTCGTAGATCGCCATGATATAGCAGTACCTCCGTATGTGAACAGATAGCCTGTTTGTGATCGAGCTTTATGTGGGTCAGATAAATAACCTGCATCTGCATGACCAACAAGATCTGCACTATCTTTGTTAGTATAAAACAGACCCATATCACTAGTTCCCCTTAGATATCGCAATATATGTTTAACTCCTTTCCAATGTCTTCGTGTAGGGGAAGAACTATATCTTGCTAACAAATTAACAGAAAATGCTATGTCAGGTCTCGTAGCATTAGCAAGATACATAAGTGCCCCAATTGCACTAAGATAAGGTACTTCTGGACCAAGAGGTTCCTCATTCTCTTCTTGAGGTCGGAATGGATCCTTACTCACTTCAAGTGATCGGACAACCATTGGAGTACTTAATGGATGTGCTTTGTCCATGTAAAATCGTTTCAAGATTTTCTCAGTATAGGCAGATTGATGGATGAAGACCCCGTCTACTAAATATTCTATTTGTAGTCCAAGACAAATTTTTGTCTTTCCAAGGTCTTTCATCTCAAATTCTTCCTTTAGATATTCAATTGCCTTTTGAACCTCTTCTGGAGTTCCAATGAGATTAATGTCATCAACATAAACAGCAAGAATAACAAATCCCAATGTTGTTTTCTTAATAAATATACAAGGACAAATGACATCGTTTATATAACCTTGTTTTATCAAGTACTCACTGAGGCGATTATACCACATGCGCCCTGATTGTTTTAAGCCATATAATGACTTTTGTAATCTGATTGAATATATTTCCCGAGATTTTGAACTACATGCTTCAGGCATTTTAAGTCCTTCTGGAACTTTCATATAAATTTCATTATCAAGTGAACCGTAAAGGTAAGCTGTAACCACATCCATTAGACGAATTTCAAGATTTTCATGTACAGCTAAACCGATGAGATATCGAAAAGTTATTGCATCCATAACAGGTGAATATGTTTCTTCATAGTCGACACCAGGTCGTTGAGAGAATCCTTGTGCAACAAGGCGTGCCTTGTATCTTACAATCTCATTTCTCTCATTTCTTTTTCGTACAAAGACCCATTTATAGCCAATTGGTTTAACATCACTAGGCGTTTGGACTACTGGTCCAAAAACCTCACGCTTAGCAAGTGAATTCAATTCTGATTCAATTGCTTCTTTCCATTTTGGCCAATCATGTCTTTGTCGACATTCTTCGACGGATAGAGGTTCAAGATCCTCATTTCCTTGCATAATGTTAAGTGCAACATCATATGCGAAAACATTATCCACTATGATTTTTGATCGATCTAAACTTATCCCATCACCTGTAGAAGAACTTATTGAGAGTTCTTCATTTACTTGAGTCTCGGGTTCACTGATTTCTTCAGGAATATCAGGATTAATCAGATCTTGAATTTCTTCGTGAAATTCTTTTGTAGTGTCATTTTTTGTACTTCTTTTTCTAGGATTCTTATCTTTTGAACCCAATGGTCTACCACGCTTCAGGCGTATTTGTGATTCAGAAGCTATGACACTTGTAGATGGTCCTTTTGGGACGTCGATTCGGATAGGCACATTTACTGCAGGAATATGTGACTTTGTTATCCTTTTTGAATCAGTAAATGCGTCTGGCATTTGATTTGCTATGTTTTGCAAATGGATGATCTTCTGGACCTCTTGTTCACACACAGGGGAGCGTGGATCAAAATGAGATAATGACGAAACTTTCCATGCAATTTCACTTTTAAGTTTATTTTTCTCTCCCCCTAATTGCGGAAAATTTGTTTCATCAAATCGACAATCTGCAAATCTTGCAGTGAATAAATCTCCCGTCAATGGCTCAAGGTAGCGAATTATTGAGGGTGAATCAAACCCAACATATATGCCTAACCTTCTTTGAGGGCCCATCTTGGTGCGCTGAGGTGGTGCTACAGGCACATATACAGCACATCCAAAAATTCGAAGATGAGCAATATTTGGTTCATGACCAAATACCAATTGTAATGGGGAGTATTTATTATAATGAGTCGGTCTGAGACGAACAAGTGATGCTGCATGTAAGATAGCATGACCCCAAACAGTAGTAGGCAACTCACTTTTCATAAGTAGAGGTCTTGCTATCAATTGTAAGCGCTTAATAAATGACTCAGCAAGGCCATTTTGAGTATGAACATGAGCTACAGGATGTTCAACTTTTATCCCTACCGATACGCAATAAGCATCAAAAGCTTGGGATGTGAATTCGCCAGCATTATCAAGACGAATTGTCTTAATGGGATAATCTGGAAATTGCGCTCTTAATCGTATCATTTGTGCCAATAATTTTGCAAACGCCAGGTTGCGAGATGATAAGAGGCACACATGAGACCATCTTGAAGATGCGTCTATTAGGACCATAAAATATCTAAACGACCCACTAGATGGGTGAATAGGTCCACAAATATCCCCATGTATTCGTTCCAAAAATTGAGGGGATTCAATGTTAACCTTCATTGGTGATGGCCTAGTAATCAATTTGCCTTGGCAGCAAGCAGCACATGAAAACTCATCATTTGTAAGAATCTTCAGGTTCTTTAATGGATGACCATTTGAGTTTTCAATGATTCGTCTCATCATTATTGATCCAGGATGACCTATTCGGTCATGCCAAAGCACAAAAGTCTTTAAGTCAGTAAACTTCTGGTTTACGATAGAGTGTGCTTCAATCGTACTTATTTTTGCATAATACAGGCCAGAAGATAAAGTTGATAATTTCTCCAATACATATTTCTGGTTTGAGACAATCTTGGTAATACCAAGGTATTCAACATTCATTTCATTTATTGTCTCAACATGATATCCATTTCGGCGAATATCTTTAAAACTTAACAGGTTTCTTGGGGATTTAGAAGAGAACAAAGCATCTTCTATGACGAGTTTTGTCCCCTTAGGCAGAAATATAGTAGCTCTTCCGGAGCCTTCTATTAAGTTTGAATTACCAGAAATTGTAGTAACATTTGCTTTTCTTCTAAGCAAGTAGGAGAAGTATTTCTCATCTTTGAATATGGCGTGCGTTGTTCCACTATCAATTACACAAATATCTTCATGATTGATCATTGAGGTATCCATATACTCTTCAAGATAAAAGATATAAACGAAATAAACATTATAATATTATTACTAAACAAAAACATTACACAACCTTTTAGTTATTTACAAGTTTAGGAAAACATATTCATACTAGTTCATACAAACGACGAAAATGAAACATATTTACATTATCACAGATCCATCACCTATCAGGTGATCTATCTTTCCTTCGGGATTCTCAAAGAAAAATTCTCAAAGATACTGTTGCATGGGTTCAACAGTATCTTCCGAGATAAAGTTGGCTTCAGCGTTATTTTTCACCTCCTTCAGGGAAGCTTGATATAGCTCAACCAGGTGCCTTGGCGTACGACAGGTACGTGACCAATGTCCTTTTCCTCCACATCGACAACATTTGTTGTCTGAATTTTTCTTCTGCACTACATCATGTTTTTCATTCTTCTTTTTACACTGCTGGTGTTGAAGGTTATTATTTAGTGCAAGACGATCACCATGATTGAAATTTCTTCCTCGACCACGACCACGGCCACGACCTTTTTCACGCCTAGATTGGTGAAAATTTGCCGTATTTACTTCAGGAAATGGCATAGAACCAGTAGGTCGACTTTCATGGTTTTTCATCAGTAAATCATTATGTTGTTCAGCAACAAGAAGATGTGAAATTAATTCGGAATATTTTTTAAATCCCATTTCTCGGTATTGGTGCTGCAAAAGCATACTTGAGGCAGGAAAAGTGGAAAATGTTTTCTCCAACATATCATGGTCAATGATATTTTCTCCACATAATTTTAATTGTGAGATAATTTTAAACATGGAAGAGTTATACTCACTGATAGATTTAAAATCTTGAAGTCTCAAGTGGATCCAGTCATAACGTGCCTGTGGAAGGACGACCAACTTCAGGTGGTCATATCTTTCTTTTAAATTGTTCCACAATACCAGAGGATCCTTAACAGTGAGATATTCCATTTTCAAACCTTCATCAAGGTGATGACGGAGAAATATCATCGCCTTGGCACGGTTTTAATTCGATGCTTCATTATTTTCTTGGATGGTGTCTGCTAGACCCATCGCATCAAGATGAATTTCTGCATCGAGTACCCATGATAGATAGCTTTTTCCCATTATATCTAGAGCAAGAAATTCAAGTTTAGAGAGATTAGACATTATTAAGAAAAGGAAATTTATACCTCCGAGGCTTTTAAAATCATTACTTGAACTGGCAGAGACTCGTGCTGATAACGTGTTATATAAAAACTTACTAAATTAATATACTAAAAGAAGGAAAATTTAGGAAGTAATATTATTTCAAAGGTGTATGTATATGTTTCATACAGTGGCTATTTATAGCCATACATTAACATCAATAATGGGAAGGTGTCATATGACATGTATACACAATCAATAGTGATGCCACCTTCCAATTGTTAGGCCCACGTGGCACTCCAACTATTTTACAACACATACTAGTTTTGTACTTATTAAATATATATATATATATATATATATATATATATTATTCCACATCATATCTTATTAATATATTTATTCTTATTAATAAAATTAGGGCTCATAATTATTCTTATAATATAATGTTAAATTTCATATCCTCACCTTACGATCCAAAATAACTTTTGTGTGACACTTATGCAAATATATATTTATTCTAATTAATTTTGTTATTCAATTTAATTCTTTGTACCTTCTCAATTATATTCCATTTTGTTCAAAAGCAACTTGGGACTATGTCCTTCTCTCTCAATAATATTTCTTATACATAATTTGTTTGCACTTAATGTAATATTTCTTATACCTAATTTGTTTGCACTTAATAAAGGTCTGAATTTTAATCATTTAGATTCAGCTCATTAAATAAATTTGTTTTTTTAGGTTTGAATATGAATAATTCAGATATGTAGAAGACTTTTAACAACACTCATACTTAAGTTATAAATAATAAATCATAGTTTCTCTGCTTTGGATGTACCTTTTTACGTCATAACTAAAAATTTTCTCTCATTTTTCTAAATCAAACTTCATTTTTCTCAAGTGATAAGTTTTCATAAATCCTTTCAAGTATTTTTTTATATTAATAATTTTCTTGTATTAATGTGAATCAAAAACACTGGTTGCAATAATATTTTTGATGTATTGTTATTTATCAAGGTTTTTGAATGAAAAAATAGTACTCCAAATCATGATTATTAAAACTTTTAAAACTTTTTTTTATCAATAGTTACATATTTTGTTCAAATGAAAAATTTATAATGTTTTATTAATATAATGTTTAATTTCACTTCTACATTCAGATATTAAAAACAAATAAATTAATTATTTAATGTTAAGATTTAGACCACATCTTAATATTCAGATGTTCTGATCAAAACACTCAGATCTTAATACAAATCTTAATATTCAGATGTGTACTCAGACTCAAACCTCTTAATTTAAATGAAAACAAATGAGTTCTTAGTATATGAAAGATCGAAAAACTATTTTTGTTATTATGCGATTATTTTTTTTCCCAATGCCCTACATTTTTTTTTGCAATGCCCTACATTTTTTTTGCTCTAATAATCGAATGAATTTTCTCGGATGAAAAAACGATAGACATTTCATTTTCGATTCAATAATTTAATTAAATAATAATACTTTAGTTCGAAAGATCTCAAAGGAGGAAATAACAGAGGTACTGTGACCAAATTTTTTGTGTATAATATTGAATATTTTATCAAGGTATATAATTATATATACAATTTTTATATATATATTACTAGTATAGTACTAACAAATATATAAAATAATATCAGGATAAAATTAATTATTTAGACGTTGAAATTTCGATTACTCTATCTTAATTGAAATAGTAAATATCTCAAAATGTCTCTCAGTTATAAAAAAAAATTACATACAAAATATTTAACTTTATCATATCAATAAAATCACTCTAACTTAAAATTTCTTTCATATTGGATAGCTCAATCAACTTTATAATAAAAACCCACATTACCCCTTAAAAAGTTGGGTTTGAAGAACAATTTCCCCTCACATTTGGAATGGGGTAATAAACTCCTTTAGTCCTAAATCAATTATTAGAAATAAGGTGAATTATTACATTTATTTTTAAAATGTAAAAACAACCCTCAGTAGAAATGAACGAGAGATTATTTTCTAATCTCAAAATTATAGGATTGGTAAAAAAAAAGAAATAGTTGCTCATATAGAATAATTTTTTAATTTCATAAATTATTTCTTTCTTTTTTTTCAAATCCAATGAAATAAGGTTTTCAATATTAGTGATATTAATTAAGATAAAATGAATCAACATGATCTTGACGGGTGGTGATATGGGAGAAATTAATAAGAGTAATATAGATTCCCATAAATTAAATATTATAGGGACAAAATATTAAAGGCTGTCAACGACAAAAATTTCTGACTCTCTTGGTATGTTTGGTACGAAGAACAGAAAAAAATTAAGTATATTTTTCCTATATTAAATGTTTAATTAATGATAAAAGAATATTTTGAAATATTTTAGTATTGATTAATAATAAAAGAATATTTTGAAGAATTTTAGTATTGACAAAGCATCCTAATATAACGAGTAATCGATTCTTTGACTAGAAAATTACTAATATATGAAAATGGAATAAACAATGAAAAAAATAAACTAACGTTGTGATATGCTACTAAATATTTATTTATACTTATAATAAATTAAGAAAGATATTATTACTTATATATTAATAATAATGTAATATAATAAATAATGTTGTTGATGGTGAACCAACTAGCATGTTTAATTAAAGCAAAGCTGAAAGACACGGTTTAACATGAATAAACAATCAAAACTGTTGCTTTAACGTGAATAATTATCTGAATAACACATTAAAATTAAATAAATATCATTAGCTAAAGCAACAAAGTGAATAATAAATAACTAAAACCAATCAAGTAATTTGTATTGGATAAAATTAAGAAAAGAAAATCGTATATAATGACAAACTATTGATTCAAATTGAATGTTATAATAATTGTGCCTCGTAGCAAACTTTTGTCAGTCGCCTCTGATTCAAATTGAATGTTATAATAATTGCGCCTCGTAGCAAACTATTGTCAGTCGCCTCTCTTCCTGAAATTCTCGATTGCCACTCTCCCCCTCTCTTGCTCACCAGTTTCTTCCTCGTCTCTCTCGCTTTATACAAACATAAATGTATAAATTGTGTTTCTATTTGTAAAAAGCGAGAGAAAATTGCATATACACATGCACATACATATATCTTCGTCATATACACTTATAATTGTACAATACAAATATTCC
This sequence comes from Solanum pennellii, assembly GCF_001406875.1. Taxonomy (NCBI): domain Eukaryota; kingdom Viridiplantae; phylum Streptophyta; class Magnoliopsida; order Solanales; family Solanaceae; genus Solanum; species Solanum pennellii. The sequence goes on from NC_028646.1 coordinate 65,328,583, forward strand.
CTTGCATAGTTCTCTTTTATCTTTCTCTCTTTCTCGCTTTATTCAAATAGATTATACAAAATACAATGTATGATTTATGTTTGTATAAAGCAGGGGAGAGCGAACAATATTTGATATACACATGTTTCATTTCGATTCAATTGTATACATATTCAAATTTTATAAGGATATACAAACACATAAAATGAATTGAGAGACTGCCAATGATTTAATTTATACAAACGAGAGGCTGACAACAACTTATACAAATGGTCTGCCAACGAAATTATACAAATTTGAAGAGGAGCCACTAAATTATACAATTGCTTCTTTTGTATATATGTATAGCGAAATAACCTAACTTCTTTTGTATATATGTATAGCGAAATACTCATAGCATGTTTGTTATGGAGCGCACTTATGTAAATTATAACAATAGGATACAAATATGATTTTTGTGTTTGCTATATGTGAAAGTTGCTCAATTAAGAAACCAAGTAATTGACAAAACAAAAGGCCAAAGAAAAATTTGGCAGCGCTTTTTACATGTATTAGTTATTTAATTTGTGTAAATAAATATACATTTTAAAAAAAATAATGATAGGGGTATATGTGTTACAATTTTAATACATGTATAACTAATACCACATAACTTACTTTACCTTTTTTACCACATAAATTTTGTAACACCTCATAACTCTACTCTGAGAACATGAATTGTTCGCTGTAGGTATATGAGTTTGAACTGGGTGATGTCCTACTTTCTCATGTATTTTAAGGTCCTTTATCAAGTGCATCAAGGGTATCCAAATTTATTTAAGGTCCTGACAGACCTCTAACAGTAAGTCAAGTTCAAAACATTTTTTCCGGTTAAATTTTTCGCATAAATTAATGCAAGGTTAACTTCAAACAATCATATCTCTCATAATATAATGAATTAGGTGGATCACGACCTATCAAATTAAAGGTCTATGAGTCTTCTTTTCAATAACACCAAGTTTTTATCAATTAGAGTTCAGAGTAAAAAGTTATGTCCACTTTACTAGACACCGTCTTACCGCGTACTGGTCGACCGAGGCATTATCTGCACGATAGTGCATCGAGGCAGCACCTACTTTCTTTTTGCACGTATAGTTGTGTGCCTAAGACGTTTTCAGTGTGGTGGGGCATGTTTAAGGTATTTTAATAACCCCCAAGAAGTAGTTCACTTCCCTAGTTTCATAAATAAACCTAGAAGGAGAAGTTTTTAAGAAACTGACTTCCTCCAAGGTTCATCTATCATCTAAGATAAGATTTGACAATAGATTTTCATAATTTCTTCATATTAACATCAACTAATATCTCCTACTCATGAAACTCATAGATATCAAAAGACTCGATCCTCAAGAATTCATCTCCAAGGTTTAAAAAAAGTTTTCTGGTTCTTCTTCTTCCAAGATCACATTTTTCTTCAGTGATTGGAGGGATTAAGTAATACTTTCATCCTCATGTCCAAGATTTCTCGATTTCATGAACTTAATTCCATGGTTAGGGTTATCCAATCCACTTTCGAATTCATCACATCTATGACCCAAATTTCATGATTACTTGAATTATTCATTCATGAATATGGATTCTTGATTATTGTGCTTCCATTTTATATGTAGTAGTGGATATTCTTATGAGTTATCGACCCAATATTATGTATGATTCATGAACATTATATTTCAAAGCATGATTTAAGAGTCCTTATGTTATTATGAAAGCTATTTTGAGTACAAGTTATGCATGTTCAAGAAAATTTTCTCATGATTTGAAAAAGATATCTAGAAAGAGACTCTATGACTTTAAAAAGAATAATTTTAGTTTCATCTCACATATTCGAGCATAGTCTCACAATAAGATATAGTTTAGAAAAAGCTTTTTGAGCAAAATTCATTATAAGCTTCTATATAATCTAATAGATATGTTATGAGCTATATAGATAATATATTATGAGAGTAGTATTGAGCACTGAGTGAATACATGTTTTAAATAGTTCAAGTTTAGAACTATGTGTCACGATAGTACTATGTTTCACTGCTTTGTCGGTTAACTATTTTGACAGTCTTAGATTAGTGGATTCACATTAGAGAGACAGGTTCTATACCATGGCAAGGTATAGGTAAGTCATCCTCGAGTTGGATTGTAGCTTGATACTTAATGAACTCACATGATGTATATCGGTTAAGAAAAACTTTCACTTTAAAGATTTGCTTCATTTATTTTATGTCTTCTTGATACTATTATCATTAGATTTTCAAATAACATGATTTTCAAAAATGCATCCTTTCATATATGATTTTAGAAAATATGGTGTCAAATATATATTTTTGTTATAATTGTATTATGTCTTCTGTCACGATTTTGACTCTCAGTTATTCAGTTATTGTTTATTTATAACTCATGCCCAAATTCTTTGTTCTTTGAGTTTTTTTGTATAATTGTTGATCTTAGTGCTTACCCTATATATAAATACATTTCATGTATTAACACTACTCCACGCTATATCATTTTATCATGATATAGATTTCAACACACTGATCTAGATTTGTGAAAAGTCGTTTCACAAAATGTCTTTCCTTGCAGCATTATGATGAGTCCTCTTCGCATTCAAAGGATTACAGTTTTGAGTCTCTATATTTTATTTACTTCAATTTTGTTAGTTTCAGACATTCCCAGGTCTTGTCCCAGTAAATCATTATACTCAATTTAGAAACTTTCGGATATTAGTGTTTAGTTGTAATAACTTTATTCTTGAACTTTATTTCAATTACGCTTGTAGTTTATACCTTATACTTTAATTTTCATATGATATGCTTAAATATGTTATGCTAATGTTAGCTTGGGATGACTTGCGGTTTCAAGTACTATGTCTCGACTAGGTTGTAGACTCGGATCATGATAAAATTATATATAATTTTCTCATAAGTTATATAAATATTGATTATTAGGATTATATATAAAATTGCACTCAAACACCATATATAATTTATACATGAATATTTTTAATACAACATTTTGAAACCTACCAACCAAAACATTATATAGAAGTAATATGTTGATAACTTTTATCATGTTTGCAAATCATACGCGGATACCCCATAACCCCAAATTATTTTGGCTATGATACCACTTGTTAGGTACAAACGTTGAAACGAGCTATACTTACTTCATTTTATCTTTGTTTGGCGCGCATTTACGCTACAATCGATTTTTTGATTGAAGAAAGATAATATGGTATCAGAATCTCATCAAATGTGTTACTTTTCATTTTTAAACTCGATCAAACATATATCAATAGTTTAAGTATTATAAATAAATAGATTCGTCATCTAATTAATTTTTAAAATTAGGAAATTATTTTTGAAAGGTGAGAAAATGGTCAAATACACCCTCAACCTATAATCGGATTCTCAACTACATACTTATATTTTATCTGGGTCCTAATACCCCCTTGAACTATTTTAAAATGGTATAAATGCACCCTTAAGTGTTGACATGGCACAAAGAGTGTGTTCACTCTCTTGAAGGCATGTGAAAGTTGAAAAAACTGATAAAAAGATATTTTAAAAATATTTTGACTTTTTATTAAATATTTTTTTTTTTTTACTTTTGTCTTTTATTTAATTTTCTATTTCCTCCCTCCTCATCTCTCTCATCACTCAAAAAAACACACCCCACTACACATGTTCTTCATTACCATTGTTGAACCACCACTAATCTACTATCATAGCAGCTCTCTTCACCCATCTTTTAATACTTTCTCATTATTTGTCTTACTATTTACTCACAATTTGTAACTCTGTAAATCACCATCGAAATCACCACGTAAGCATTAAAATTATTACTCATATTGTGAATTAAATTAAATTATCTTTAATCTCTTTACTCTAATAAAATTCACCAACTTTCAGATCTTATCTCTAATCTCTATTATTGTTCGATGAAAAATTTAAACTACACCCAATAATGATTTTAGGAACTTGAGCAGCAACCACCAGTCGATTATGTGAGAAGAAATGACCTTGATTGTATAGATGGAAGAAATGACCTTGATCCTTCAATGTAGTAGAATTCATCAATGAAATACTTAGGTGACAAATCCATTCATGAAAAAGGCGCAGTAATCGAAATGGGTTGCTCAACATTGTTAAATTCTAGCTTCAATAGAGAGCATCAAAATTTTACCAGTGTTCATAAATTTGGTGAAGCTTGAAGAAGATGGTGACAATCAAGAATGTATCATCAAATTTGAAAAATCAATTTGTCAAGATCAAAATAAAAGAGGAAAAGAAAATGAAAGTGAAAGAGGGAAATATACATGAAAAATTGCAGAATAAATGATTTTTTAAAGAACGTAATATTATATGGCAGGCACGTGCAGTTCACCTTTTTATTTATCTTTTAAAAGGGTATATATTATACTTTTATAATTTTTAAGGGGGCAATAGGACTCCCGTAAATAATAAGTGTGTAGTTGAGAATTGAGTAATAGATTGAGGGTTTAAGACCATTTTCTCTTTAAAAGGAATTTAAAACATTTGCTTGTGTTAAGATAGTTATAATATAAAGGGAAAATTCTCACACTAATGAACAAAGTCATCTTCTAGGTCCTTTTAAGGCTTAGCTCATTAAGTTTATTTAGTTGAGTAAGACTACTTCTATATTACTACTATATAAAAGAGTGAAAGGTAGGACGACCAAGGGTACTTTAATAATTTTCTTCTATATACAATTTCTAGAAGATGAGGAATGACCAAGGGAACAAGCGTCATTTCACTCGGGTAAGAAAATATCATAGACTTCCCCACACAAACAACATGTATCTAGAAACATTTATACGACTCTTTCACTTTTTTTATGCTTTCAAGAATGGTCTCTTAGTTTTCATGTCTCAAGAACATTTTTATCCTTCGTCTAATTTACGCCACCAGGTTTCGCTAAGATCTAGAATAGATGAAGGTTTCACTAGGCTGCATGTCGAATTGCTTCTTGAATTTTAGTTATATTTTTTTTTATTTTCAATCTCAGATAAGTTCATCATTTTTAAAATTCTTGTGTCAATTTTTGTTTAATCTTCATCTAATTCTTTTAAATTTTTGCTTATCTTCTAAAAAATTCTGCGTTCTTCACTAAGAAAAATAAATAAATCCTTGTTTTATCATCTCATCGACTATTTTTACTCTGCAGGTCAAATCTTTGCTTGAATCTTCACTACACTTATGGATTTTTCAATGTCGAGTAAAATGCTAATCAATTTCTTTGTTCTCCTCCCAATTTTTATATAATCTTTGTTAAATTCCTTAATTTTTTTTGTTTAATATTTCTAAAAAATATATATTTCATGAATCTCAATAACTAAGGAAATAAAGTGGTAGATTTCTATATGAAAAAAGAAAAAAATAGTAACATTAGTGTTTAATCTGTGTAAATATTAGTCTTATTCTATGTTGAAATATCTGTATTTGAAAAGTTCTGAATTATTTTGTCTGTCATAACATAGAATTCTTTCAATTTGAGGAGTTGTAACAATGTGAAATCATCCCGTGTAGGCTGATTTTCTGCACTTCTAATTTATTAGTGTATTCTTTAAATTTGAGACCAAAAATAATAGTTGAGAAGCTAATATAATACTATAAAAGACTGTAAAAGATGTGAGTATGTTTTCACAACTAAATTAACGTTGATGTTCTTCCCAATAGTCTCTTATAAACAAGGTGAAAGACAAAGAAACTCTTCAATGCACTGTGAAACTATTGAAATTGCACGTATTTGTTTTCTTCCTCGACTCAAGTTAATACACATTTTTTCATTTTTACTCTTCCGTTGATCTTGATGTGTTATATATACACTATTCAATTCTGAAACCTCAAAATTTGATGAGATTATTGCTTTATTCAAGCACCATGATTGAGATATAAGTTTTTTCATAACTGTTGCAATGACTCTGCAATAGAAGGTAAATAGCTATATTAAGAGATAAGATGTTGATATTTCTTTTCTCACATTGTCATATATGTCTAAGTTTTATGGTAATGCTTCTCTAGAACCAAATGTACCAACATATATAAGTTACATAAATAGCCACATGTAGCCTATTGCTCTCAATCCCTCCAATCTTCTAGGTTCGATTGCATCCACTCTTGTTCCAATAGGAAATTATTGTTTTTGTTGAGGATGTTTGTTTAGCCTGTGCTGTTATAGTTTTCTATTGATGGTTGAAATGTTTTCGTGTATTACTCTAAATTATTCAAATTGTACATGTTATTGATTTGAAGGGTACTGATTATAGATATATACATAAATTTAACACTCTTGTTCCTTTTGTGGTACTCATGTATAAATAGTATGCAAGTTTTTATTTTCATTGGTTCAATTCCTCTCCTTACTAATTCTTTCAGCTAAAAGTAAGTAGTTTCACGTTATTTGCGAAAAAAATTTCTTAGTCTTTCTTTTATTTATAATTTATTGTTTTTTATGTGTGGGAATTCACTGGATATGTTATTGTTGATGTTGTTTATTGTTCTTTTGTGCCTTTGATTCCTCCAACAGTAAACAGTGTGACAAATGATATTCAGAGGACTTGTAAATATTGACAGATAGTAAAGACTGCATCTTTCCTTTTTGTGCGAGTGAAAATTACAATTGTTTACCATCATGGAGCCAGATTGTAGAATATTCTAGCATAAGAATTTAGGAGAGACAATATAAAATTGAACCTTGTTATTTCTGTTTGTTATTTATTAAAAAGGAAAAAATTATCAATTAGAAAAAAGATAGTAAGATATGTGGACTTTTAATTTCTATTATTTCGTTGCTTGGGTACAATATTTCATTCTACTGTAAAGCATTATAGTTTTGACATAGTTCTCATATATTTTTCTAAAGCTTGGTAAAAATATTTATCTAAATTAAGCTTCACAGTGCCTTGAAGTTGAACTGGAATGGGACAAAAAGCGATTCAGTTGATCTGTCGAGTTCTAATTAAGAGCAATGAATGGACTGGTTTGGCTTAGTTTTGAATTTGAAAGAATGAAGCAATATGGTTGAGTATCATAATTCTCGTAAACCTTGAAGACACTCTTATTTTTTTGTACTACATGAATGTTGCTTTGAATATAACTATTCTCCGTAGCTCATGAGTCTATTTTTCTAAGCACTTGGCCTACAATATATCATCACTGGGACAACAAACATACGGTTTATCATTTTGTGGTAGGTGTTTATTCCAAATTTATTATATTTTAATAATTGTGTTGATAAATGTTGTGGCATACATGGATAGTCACCTGCAAAAAAATATATAAAATGAATACTAATGTTGAGGGTGTGAGTAATTTCCTTTGTCCCAAGTATACATAGGATTATTTTTTTTCTTTCAAAGGCATCTCAATGTTCATGTTATGCCATTATTGATATTTTTGGGTACTATTTCATTGGTTCACTTATTTAATTATTGACTTTTACTTCTATAACTTATTTTTTTTTATTTTTGTTAAAGATATGTTCCTTCAAGTACTAAATCATCAAAAAAACCATGTTACTGTCTTTTGCCTTATCAAATAGAAGTTCTCCATATTTTTGGAGTTCTACTAATTATCAAAGTTCTTGACGTATATAAATTACTGGAAAGTAACAATAAATAGTTTTAGGAGAGTTGTAGTTTTTTAGTTCATGAGTTCGTTTTAGTAATTTTGAAATTTGAATGTGTATTTGGTTAGCTGCATCTGGTTTATTATTGTGTTTTTTTTTTTAAAAATATTTTTCAACTGATAAATTCAATGATGTCTATTGATTTTTCTTGCACTATGATTTTACCAAATATAAGGTTGGTGGTAACTTTCCAAGCTAGTGAAACCCATCAATTAAGACAACAACCAGTTAAAAACAAATCAGTTTGTAACAAATTTTGCTAAGACAACATTTCCCTTTTTTTTTGATTGATTAACTATTATGAAGTTTTTTTAATTATATTTTTATTTTCTCTTATCAATTACTTGATAAGCCTTGTCGACCAATACTTTTGTATCAGGCTGATGTATGTGACATGTCAGTTGTTGATACAAGGTGGTCTCAAGGATCAAAATGTTAGTTGTCTTCACATTTGATGACATTGCTTACAATAAAGAGAGCCCCAATACAAGTTGTCGTTAATAGTCCTGCTGGTGAGGATGTTTACAAAGGAGTTCTTAAGGTATATGTTTTTCGTCATTGTTTTACTCATGTAACACGTGCTGCCTCTTGAAGCAGGATTACACTAGCGATGATGTTAACGTGGACAACTTTTTAGTTCTCCTTTGTAACAACATTTTAGACATGTCAAGTCTACTTCTTTTCCCTGGCATACATTTTTCTTCTCATGAACTTGGATTAGTCATCACCTTTTATTGTGATGAATGTGTGGTATGTTAAATACTTTTTTTACCATTAATGTGAATAATAAAGAATATACATAGTCGTTTCAACTAACTAAATAATTCATGTCAGGTTCTAATTCAATACCAAATGTATGACGTCGGTGATTTTTCTAATTGCAATTCTATTCATGGCAAGTTCTCATTTAACAAATTATATTACCCTGTGATCATCTTTCTCAACCAACTAATTCAGAAATCTATAATATTAATGTGAGGCTCATGAAAAAATACATGATTGGCACTGGTACTAACTTTTGGCTGGAAACAGTGCCAACGACACTGCTCAAGCTAAAAGAGTTTTTATGTTTTTCCAATATCGTCCAACACTTTTATCTAATGTGTCCTCATGCATAATATATTCCTATAGGAAATGTCTCAATGATTTTTCTGCTAGAATATCATCAAATGAAGCATAGACATTGGAAACAAAGGTAGGCTTAATTTCATAAGACCACAAAGGCTATTGTGAGTACAAATAACTCATTATACAAGTTTCTCTAGATTGCACCAAAATTTAGGTTTTTGAAATACGTCGAACTGGGGAATACCAAATTGAAGTACCACTGAAATCTCTGAGACATTTCAGAAAATGAATGTCATTTTATGGCTGTTGAGTATGAATTCAATAATGTCTCTATTTGAAATAATGGTGTTCTGTAATAAAGCTTACAACAATTTAAGACTTGTCGCTCGTGCTCGTCTATTAGTGCTCATATTCAATTGAGCATGGCAGAAATTTTGATGTTTTTTTTATCGAAGTATTTCTAGTTCTAGAACTTTTATGTATTTCGGGAGCATCGTTAATTTAGCATCAGAGAAATTCTAATGATGTATTTATCATAGTATTTTTACTTCTGAAACTTTTATGTATTTATAGAAATAGTTTAGTAATAGTGTATCCTGTTCTTTAATTTTATAGCAATAATATTTGTTCATTATAATCAGACTATTATAGAGAAAAGTCGTAAGTTTTTTCAAAATCATACATTTTGGGCTCATGCATAGCACGGACATTGCATAGCTAGTATTTAATAATATATATCTAAATGACTTGCACTTTGGGCTCGACCTGGGTCGGATCTTTAAATAAATTTAAGATTTATTTCTCATAATTTATTTTGTACAAATTATTTATTGAAATTTGAATTAATATTTAAATTTTAAATTAAAAAAATAGTTTGGTTTGTTTAGAATGGAAGTAAACAAAAAGTTTTGTTTGTTCAGAAGATGAGCAACAAAAGTTATTTTTGTTCAGAAAGGGGGAGATTAAAGGTTTGTTCTTGCATGAAAAATCATTTGTTCATTGAAAAGAATATGACTATTATGAAAACGTGAAATGGTCTGATGGACCCTTCTACTTTTATGAGTTTGTTTTGTGAATCCTTTAACTCTATATTTTGTCAAGTGGACCATGAAACTTGTGAAAACACAATATTTGAAACACCTATGATCAATGACAAAACTTAAGTGGCATAAATATCGTTGAGTTAGAAAAATGTGTGAATACAAACACTTCCAAGCGTGTAAATACACTATATTATATTTTAAAATAATATTTTTTTTAAATAAAAAAAACTTATTTCTTCATTAACACTTTCTCTCCCTACCCAACACCACCACCGCCTCACCCCAATTTATCTTCTTCTCACACCTAAACCTAAATTTCTTCTCTTCTTCTTCAACAATATCATACGCCACACCAATTTGTTTTCCTTCAAAATCATCCGGTATACACTATTTTAATTCTTCTTCTACAACACTCTATCCTCTTTGCAACAAATTAACATCCCGACCTCTTTTTTCAACCCCCATTTTCTAATTTCTTGGTTTTTTTTATTATTTTAAAAGTTGAAATCATAGTTTGTGTTAGTTAGATTCAAAGTGTAGGTATGATAAAGATTAACGTAAAGGGTGATGGTGCTATCGTAAAAATTGAAAACTCCATTGATAAGCTTAACAAAGAAAAATTTCATCTGTTTGTTATGAATTTGATGCTCAAATTGTGAGCATATGTGAGGATTGACTATTAAAAAGGTTCTGAATTTACAAAAAGTTAGATTATTTAATTTTTTATTTTCTTAGTATTTAATTTCTTACTTGTTTTTGAAAATGACATGATATTACACGTGTAAGAGGTTGGATTACGCACAACTATCTGATGAGAAAAGGATTTAAAATATAATTATTTAATGAGTTTAAGATTTAGTTGACAAAGAGTTGAGTAGAAGGGTTTGTAATACAAGCACATACACGTATAAGGGTGCATTAGACCATTTCACCTTATAAAAAAATACTTATTCGTGAAAAAACATGACTTATGAAAAGTCATATATGTTCATGAAAAATATGACTGCTATGAAAAGTCATCTTGTTCTACAAATATGAACATATCGAGAAGTAGCTTATTCAATTGCATATATAGGCTTTATTGTATTATGATAGAGAATTGATTGCCATCCCTTATAGAATATAAACAAATGCAATAACTCTTGATGGATATTGATTTTTCACGCCTCAAAGCTTTAATTTCTCTGTTATTTTTTTCTTTTACGGTTTGAGAAGTAGAGAAATGGTGAAGATTCAAATGACCTTCTGAGCAAGGCGCTAAAGATGCAAAATAAAAAATATATGAATACAATTACTGGTAATTTTTTTTTAAAAATTGCGGTTAAAAAAGTGTGACTCATTTGTAAAATCAAAAACATGAATTAAATAGATCTTATTCAAAAAAAAAAATTATTTAGCACTTAATCGTCTGTTAATTCAATTAATGAATCAAGTTCATAATTAGGCAATTTCATAATAATTAAATAATTTTAAAGAGTTAAATATAATAACTTCTTTTTAGAAAGAATTACATAGTTAAGTTAACATTGAACAATTAATTATGTTACATGACTACGGTTTAAGTTAATTATGTAAAACAATTATTGTTTAAGAAAATGACTTAGTTGGGTGCCACCTTTTTCTATCAAAATGGGTAAGAATTATTTTTCTCCTTTTATACAGATCTACACATTATCTCTCTTCCACAAGTGTTTATTTTGAAAAATATTTTTTGTTTGAGACTTGTTTTAGAGTCGCCACTTAATTTTATAGAAAAATTAAGAAAATCAATTTTCAAACGATAAAAACTGTAAATCAATTGAAAATCTTTAAAGGGGTTCGGGGATTCTTTTTAACATTTTAGGAAGGTTTTTACAACACCTAAAATACTCGCTTACTTGCGATTATCCAACAATTAAAATGTTTGTCTAAAATCAATTAACTTGATTTGAATTGAAAAGTTGAACTATTTTTAGTTGGAGTTGTTTTTTTTAAGACAGAAAATGGAAATTTTATTCTACTAAGCGGGATATTTACTTACAAAATTATTATCTTAAGTTCAAATGAAATTGAGTGATTTTAGTTGAATTGTTTAACAAAATGAATGACTTTCGAGGTTTGAGCGTTTCAACTGAAGACTAACGATAAAATATTAGCAATTAAATAAATCGTCGTAAATTAAAGAAGGAAGGAGGGTTGGGCCCAAGTCTGGTTTCTGTCCGTTTAGATCAGTATTTAGGCCCGTTTCGTTTCGCTTTGGGCCTTAGTCTCAATTCATCACCTTTCTTTAAATTCTAACAAAAATAATAAATAATAAATAGGACAAGGGCTTAGGCCCTAAAACAACAAAATACAAAATTTGAAATAAATAAATAAATTTGGGCTCTTTGACCCGATCTCTTCAACTCTTGGTTCGGTCTGCATTATTTAATTTCGGGACATCTTCGTCAATTTTCTAAACTAGCCGGCTGGCTCGATGAAGAACTTGAGCCTTTATGGCTCTTTCAAGAATGCGGGGAATAAAGCGAAGTCCACGAAGACTCGCGCAGGTTTTACATGCTAAACCCAAGTGATTCTCATTAGCATGGGATAAGAAAAAATCTTAATACACTCTTATAATTAAAGTGAATAGCATTACATTGACCAACAACTCAACACGACAAATCATAAAAAAATATTAAGACTAAGCTAATAACATAAATGACTTTTACGATTGCTCCTTAAAACTCTTTTAAGAGAACAAAATCATGATGCATGCATAATTTAATCAAGGAAATCAAAGCAAAAGAAGTGCAAATCGGCAACTAAGGGTGTGGATGATATGCGAATTTGAACAAATGTCTCTTTCTAGACTTTGTCAATTCCTAATTCTCATGTAAATCATCAATTTGACATGAACTCTCAAGAATGTGTACACATTGTGAGCGAATAATCCGCTGAGAAATATCATTGGGAGTAAAGAAATTGTTATATCATATCACGTGAGACTAACCCCCAAAGAGATCATATTCCAAATAACCTTAACGACTAAATTTTAGCCAAATCTCAAATCTAAAAAAAAATGAAGAAAGAACCTCGAATTTTCATTTTGATCGGTGATGGAGGGTTGAGCCACTATGACGGAAGTAAGACTGATTTCTTCGTTGTTATCACATGCTGCTGCTTTTACCTTATGTGAACCTTGGTCGGTAAATGAATCTGTAGGGCCTTTAGATCTTATAAAATAGGGATGATCAGCCAATTTTATCGACACAGACCAGTTTTGAGTACCTGTGGAAGGAAAATAACTGAAAGGCAAATTTTTTAGTTTGAATTCAGAATACACAATGCAAAATATCACATATAGAGCATGTAAATATAGAAAATTTCTTTGTTTGAGGACATTCTAACCCATGAGTAATGGGGGACTGATTTTGAATAAGCATAAATCTACTTGTTTTAAATTGGGACTATCTCAAAAAGGTTAAATCACGTTGAGCTAAGGTTTTCTTGTTGCATCTCTTTCGGCATTGATATAGATCTTACATGTCCTTGTAGAAAGAAAGGGGGATAATTAAAATTTTGAAAGATAGGGGCCGGGCCTTGAAAGGCTGCCTACGTATCTCACAAGGAGAATTCAGGTCCAACGTAGTTCAAGTTCAAAAGGAAAGACTTGTTTTCATTCATTCATTCTCAACAATAACTAGGAAATTGAAAAACAAACCATAAATATTCTAAAGATAAATGTGACTCCATCTCAACCATTCTTCACCTTGCTGTTGCTCTTGTGTAACCCGTTGCAATTTCCTCTACAATCCTCTTTAGTTGGTCCTATCTTGGTGTTCTTGCCTTTTTTCATAGCTATTATTTTACTTTTCCTGAGATGACAAAATAATGTTTTAGTATTTGACCATTCGAAACTCAAGACTTTGGGAATTGGGGTCGGACAATTTTGGGGTAGTGACTTACACTTTTTAGATATTTTTTGGATATTTTGAAAGGGAGTGGGTCAAAATATCCGCATCCAAAGCAACAATATCACATACGCAATTAACGCATACAAGCGACCAACACGCGTCCGAAACGAGTAAGAGGGGACCATTTTGTGCCAAGGGTAGGCCTAGCACATTTGAAGATGTATGTGTAGATTTGAACTATTTATTTATCCCCCCAAGCAAATTTCCCATATAAGAAATAATGTTCAAAAGGGTGAAATCAAACATGGGAAATAGGGGACAAATGAAAAGAAATGGCCCATGCAGAGGTCATTTGAAAGCGTAAGCTTACCGAAATACAAGAAAGGAAAGTCCACAACAGGGCTGATAAAGATAGAAATACATATATAAAAACCCACACATGGGCGAAATCCACTACGCGGACCCTGATGGCCCTGCTTCTGTGCTACTTTCCTGTGTCTTGTGTTGTTGAAAAGTGTACCGTAGCATCAACAGGTAACCCTTGCTCCGGCGTCCTTTTTCTTCCCAATCCTGGTATTGCATCTCATCCAAATTATCTTCAACCCATAAGTCAGGCTCATCAAAATGTATTTCTTGAGCTTCCCATTTTACCTCTCTTGGCTCGATCACAACTTTGGCCTCTTTGTCTTCCACACTGCGGCAACTATTTGGGACTGGAGATGAAATACTTTGTACATCATTTTTCAACCAAATCTTGTAAGTTTCATCATATCTGGTGATAAATCGATCTGGAGCAATATTGTCTTTGTTCATTCGTATGGCCTTTTTCCACTCCCTCTGCATTCTGTAGCATCATCCACTCTATTGTCCCCAATGTCATATACGTAGATATGATAGTATGCCTCTGGAGGCGTGACTTGCTCTCTCCTAAACTGCATTAGGACTCTGAAGGGTGCATAAGAACGGATTCCCTGAATACCTGGTAGTAGAAACACGAGTTATATGTGGCCCCCTACATCGATATCCTTTGAGATGAAGCGATCGAGCATCAATTGGTTATCTTCTTCCCTAAACTTGGAAAAGATGTGAGCCCATCTTCCTCTAGTCTTTCGGTTCCCCAGATTATCCAAAAACAACATATTGTTCAAATCCATGAGTGTGTTATTATCATCGAGGGTATGCAGCTGTTGAGTTCCATGTTCACCAAATGGCTTAGTATCCACCATTGGAGAAGCAGGTTACAACCTTAAACGTAGCGATCTTCCGCTTTGAAATTTCCCAAAGCTCGATACATTTTTGACAGAATGACGGAGCAATGGTGTAATACTTCACCTACCTTTGACTCAGGTGTCTGTGGAATAGAGTGTGTGCAGGCATTATCGCTTGAGTGTTGATACTTAGGCTCGGGCCGTGTGGAAAAACCATAGTACCCAATAGCACGACAGTGAATACTAAAGGTCTGATTTCATTTCATTCCCTGTTGGTGACTATGAACTCTTGGTTATAACTTGCCTAAAAGCTTGCATTCCCAAATTTGACGTAGAGGTCTATAAATGCGATACTAGAATATATGGACTAGTAAGCGTAATCCTTTCCTAATCCAAGCAATTTGATAATATCTTCGACGGAAGGATTGTTAGGGATTAAGATTTCTTCTTGTTTCCTTACTCTTCTTTCCAACCCTGTACCAATTGTGTCAATGTAGTTCTGAATTTCCTCAACTATCGGGGTAATTTCCATGGTTCCAAATTGGAACTCCATTTTTTGTTGTCCCAATAGCATGTTAGGACTTCAATCAGCTCGGGTCAACCAACCATGTTGAGCAGTTCATTTGTGATCCCCGTCAAGGTCATTGTACCACATCTTGAGCAATATCGGGGCTTCCACAACTATGTCACATTTAGAAAAATGATCAATTCCTACAAAAAAAAACTCAGTTAAGATTCCCTACCCCAAATTAGGTTTCCACACGTACATCTTTCAAATGTCATACAACATGATATGTCGTAGGTCAGAGACCTTGGACATGATTTTGGTGGTTCCACTAAAGATTAACCTATATATGTTTGATCTTGTATTGAAAAATTATGCAAGTGCTCAAGCACCCCGGGGAACAATAGGTGATGGATCAGATGCCTTCACCAAGTCCAGTTTATCGGTTATTTAAATCAGATAACAAGAATTCTGGAAAGGATTTATAAAGTCACAGTCAAGCAAGTAAAGAATGCCTCGGACCGCTAGTTTCAGTTAGAATGTTAGTGACTATTAATTTTAAGAAATCTATGCTACAGTTTAACAAAGAATAAAGGTTTAGAAAGAATAAGAACTTCATTGGGCTTATATTCTATTTGATCTATTAACAATGAGTTGTTCATGCCCTTTTATAGTGAGCTAACCGACTTAACAAAAGTGGGGTGTTAAAAAATGACAAAAGTCTCACATCAGTGGTTAATGAGATGGGTGGACTCCTTATAAGGCTTGGGAAATCCTCCTCCCTTTGATCTAGCTTTTGGGGTGTGAGTTAGGCCTAAGACCTACTTTAACAGTGACACTGATGATCGACCACATAAAAGGTGGATCAGAACCTGTTTTAACCTATAACTTTCTTTCTAATATCAGGCTTTTCCAGTGAGCTTGTAGAATGTCAATGAATTTGCTAAAAGATTAAGCCATTAACAAAACACTTCATACAACATTTTTGCTCACAAAATCTACTTTGAAAAAGAGAACATTTTTATTTAAAATAAAAATAATCTTTCACAATCTCAAATCCAGAATAAACTTTTAGCTGAAATGAAAAATACAAACAAAAACATAAACAATTCAAAATGCTACCATGAAGACTTAGACCTAAAAATTTAAGAATGGATCAACACCTTCAATTTCTCAAATTGACATCAGTTTCATCAATCTCTTTGCCAACTTGATAATGGTCTCCAAACCTAACCCCATAAACCCATAGACAAGTTGAAAATTTCACGATGAATAGGGTTGACTATATTAGGGTCATATCCTACAATTTTCAAAATGGCTAAAAAAACGCTTCTCTAACATAATGATCTTAGCCTTCAATGCCAGGCCACAAAATTTCAAGTTGGGAATTGAAGCCTCGATGTAATTGATAAAATTCTCTGAATAATTAGGATATGGAATCACCTCATAATTGAAGAGGTAATGATAGATCGACATCAAGATAGTTACATCCTGATAATAATCATAATTATCTTTCAACTTAATTATAGACGTACCTCCCGGTATATGATTGGAATATTTAGTTACTGATGGACTTCAATTCATAAAATTCACGCATGGGAGACTTCCATTTTTCTCCTACTTTTAGACATACACACTTCATTTTATACGGGTCAGATTCTGCGAGTTTTTCTTTTTTGGTCAACTTTATCTTTTACAGATTCAGAGATGATTGATTCTACATTTTGTAGATCATTGTTGAAGTGATCATGTGGAGGAGAGGAAATAGGTGACCAAACTTCTTATTCTTGATTTTGGTGAAGGTAGCATTTTTAACATGTTATTCTTCATGAAAATGTCACTAAGAATGAGGAGATGGTTCTTTCTCTCTTGCTATATTTGTAGCGTATTCACTTGACCAAAATCACTAAATATTAATTGTATTAAATCTTATTTTAAATTTTCATGCCATAAAATGAAAATTTAAAGTGAGATTTAATAAAATTAATATTTCGTGATTTTGGTCAAGTGAATATGCTATAAATATAGCAAGAGAAAATGAACCATCTCCTCATTCTTAGTAACATTTTCATAAAGAATAACATGTAAAAAATTCTACCTTCAACAAAATCAAGAATCATAAGTTTGGTCACCCATTTCCTCCCCTCCACATGATCACTTCAACAATGATCTACAAAATGTAGAATCAATGATCTCTGAATCTGCAAAAGATAAAGTTGGCCAAAAAAGAAAAAAAGAAAAACTTGCAGAATCTGACCCGTATGAAATGAAGTGTGTATGTCTAAAAATTGGAGAAAAATGGAAGTCTCCCATGCGTGAATTTTATGAATTGAAGTCCATCAGTAACTAGATTTTCCAATCTTATACCCGGAGGTACGTCTATAATTAAGTTGAAAAAAGAAGATAATTATGATTATTATCAGGATGTAGCTATCATGAAGTCAATCTATCATTACTTCCATCATGGGGTGATTCCATATCCTAATTATTTGGAGAAATTTATCAATTACATCGAGGATTCAATTCCTAACTTGAAATTTTGTGGCAGCGTTTTTTAGCTATTTTGAAAATTACTGGATATGACCCTAATATAATAAACCCTATTCATCGTGAAATTTTCAACTTGTCTATGGGTTTATGGGTTTAGGTTTGGAGACCATTATCAAGTTGGCAAAAAATTTGATAAAACTGATGGCAATTGGAGAAACCGAAGGTGTTGATCCATTCTTAAATTTTTAGGTCTAAATCTTCATGGAAGCATTTTTAATTGTTCATGTTTTTGTTTGTATTTTTCATTTCAGCTGAAAGTTTATTCTGAGATTAGAAATTGTGAAAGATTATTTTGATTTCTTATGAAAATATGCTCTTTTTTCAAAGTAGATTTTGTGAGCGAATTTGTTGTATGTAGTGTTTTGCTAATGACATAATCTTTTAGCAAATTCATTGACATTCTACAAATTCACTTTAAAAGCCTGATATCCAGAAAAAAGTTATTTGCAAAGAATAGGTTCTGATCTACCTTCTACGTGGTCGATCATCAGTGTCACTGTTAAATTAGGACGTAGGTCTAACTCACACCTCAAAAACTATATCAAAGGGAGGAGGAATGCCCTAGCCTTATAAGGAGTCCCCCAATCTCATTAACCCCTGATGTGAGACTTTTGTCATTCTTTAACACCCCACTTTTGTTAAGTCGGTTAAATCACAAAAAGGGCATGAAATGATCATTGTTGAACAAAGAAAATAGAATGTAAACTCCTATTTCTTTCAATGAAGTTCTTCTTCTTTCTGAATCTTTCTTATTTGTTAGATTGTAGTATAGATTTTTTAAAATTAACAGTCACTAGCATTTGAACTTAAACTAGCGGTCCAAGTCATTCTTGACTTGCTTCACTGGGACTTGACTGGGACTTCCTAAATCCTTTCTCGAATTCTAGCTATCTAATTCAAGTAAATGGGAAACTGTACTTGGTGAAGGCATCTGATCCATCACCCGTTGTTCCCGGGGGTGCTCGAGCACTTGCTTTAATTTTTCAATACAAGATCAAACATATATAGGTTATTCATTTTAAACATGATATGTCGTTAAGCCGTCATAGGCTAATGCTTAGATTTGGATTTAGTTTCGCTCTACACTAGGTTGTCTAGAATTGGTTTAGAAATGACGATTACTTGAGTCGGACAAACAATGGAGTGAAGATTAATAAATGACATTAGATGACCGCAACTCAACTATTCGTTTATTACTTCCAAAGATTAGACTTGTGTGTTTTCTGAAGGACAGTCGTGATAAGCCACATAACAACCTTTGTCCTAATGCAATCTATTCTCCCTTTGGTGGAAGTGAAGCCATGAGATGCAATAGGTAATAATTCAACAAATAAATCAAGTAAAAATTTTTAAATATAATTTAAACAACCGCCTATATGGCTCTATCGAGAATGCGGGGAATAAAACAGAGTCCACAAAGACTCAAACAAATTTTTACATGCCAAACATAAGTGAAATCTCGTTAGCATAAGATAAGGAAAATTATAATACACTCTTATAATGTAAGTGAACAACATTATAGTGGCCAACAACTCAGCACGACAAATAATAACAAAATATTAAGACTAAGCTAATAACATAAATGACTCACGATTCCTCCTTAAAACTCTTTTAAGAGAACAAATAAAACTGCATGCATAACAATCAAGGAAATCTAGGCAAAAGAAGTGCAAATCAGCAACTAAGTGTTTGAATGATATGCGAATTCAAACAAATGCATCTTTCTAGACTTCGCCAATTCCTAATCATGTAAATCATCAATTTGACATGAACTCTCAAGAATGTGTACACACTGTGAGCGAATAAACACTTGAGAAATATCATTGGGATTAAAGAAATCGCCATGTCATATCATGAGAGACTAAGGCCCAAACAGATCACGTTTCAAATAACTTGAACGACTAAATTTTAGCAAAATCTCAAATCTGAAAAAAATAAAGAAAGAAACTCGGATTTTTATGGAATCGATTTCAAACACAAGCATATTAAACTAGAGTTGTAAAATAGAAGAAAGATAAAGCAGATACAAAAAAAAAATCCATTCAAACCAATCACATTAGGCAGCAAGACCCCAAAGATATCACAAAAAATAGATAAAACTAAGTCATTGGAATAAGTAAACGAATATGCCATACACAGTAAACTTATTAGTTGATTTGAAGATTTGAACTTACATGAGCAACAACATGAAGCAGTAAATAAATCAAATGGACAGTTAAGATCATGGAGAAAAAAAAACTCAACTCAAAGGATTTTTAAGCTTAGATTCACACAAAGAATGCATTTTACATCTCAAACCAAAACACATCAACAACAATGCAGCCAGACCCTTGACATGAATAGCAAGCCGAACAAGGAGATAGATTCATTCCAAAAAAGGATAATGAATAAACAGAAAGAAGTTTTCATTTTACTAACATAAACGGATCAAAACGAATCGGTATCGAAGAGAATTTTACCTTTTTTTGGGCAGCGAACAGAGACAACATGAGCTGAACAACCTCTTTCACCACACGAACACAGACGCAAATCCAAACACGAGTGAGGCAATATGTTCGAACGAAATACCAAACCTAAAACACTAAAGAAGATAGAAGAAGAAAATTTTTCCCTCTGTTTCTTTGATTATATTTCTGTATCTCTATATAGCTCATAACTTTTTTGCTTTTCCACTACCCTTTACTCTAATAACTTTCCAAACAAAAGCAAACTCAAAATTCTCCCACTCAATGTTTTCTCTCTAGAAAATTTCCAAGAAACCAAAAGCCAACTCCCATCTCTATAAAGGAGAGGAGTACTTATCGAAGGGATTAGGTTTTTCGATTCGGGGGGGAGGGTAGAATAAGAAATTTTCCAATCCCAATCTTGAGTTTTTCTTCCCTCCCAGATGAGAAAGCTGGCATATGTCCAAGATTTCAAACGAAAATCACACGAAATCCGGATGATAGGGGGAAGCAGATGGCCTGGATCGATCTGATCGTCCTTGCACTCGACATGGAGTCCATCCATGCAATTCAAGGACACTGGACTTGGCAATAGCTTGACTGAATGAGTCTCTGCCCTTATTGTATGACTTCACTGAAAGAACAAAAGGAGAAGACGATGACAAATAGACACCGTGTCACTTTCTGTGAACTCGTCCTCACGTTATATCCGTTGCCTTTTTTGCGTAGCTGATCGCTCGTTGATGCTGCTAGAAATTGTTGAAGGTTGCTTCTGGGAATTGTACGCTGATTCTCTTTTGTGAATAAGGGAATTGGGTAGGGTTTTAGAGTATGGGCTGGGTCAAAGGGAAATTTAGAGGTGGGGGAAATTGGATTTGAGAAAAAAAAAAGAGGAAATGGTTGGGCTATGATTGAAAAGGGTTGCTGGAATTAAAGGAAAATTGGGCCGGAACAAATGAGTTAGAAGGAAAGATTGGATTTTGGCTTAAGGATTTTGCCATTAAATTGCAATTTTGGCCAAATGAACCAAATTGTTAATTAGCAAATTTGGCTAACATTTGAATAAAATGAATTGACATTAATTAATTAACGCACTTCTTGATTTTACAAAAATAAAACAATTAATTCAATTGTAAACTAATGACTCAAAAAAAATATGACCGTAACATAAACTAAACTAATTTAATAAAATACTTACTAAAATCAAAATCTTTTGAGACGCTTTTTGAAATGTTTATAAAATATACTAATTATGTACAAAATTATATAAAACATATACATTACTCAAAAGTGACAAAACTTATTTAAAATACGGACAAGGGCCTAAAATATCCTTAAAGTATTGAAAATGGTACAAAATTACCCTTCATCCACCTATTGGCTCCAAAATGCCCTTTTCATCCACCTATTGGCTCCAAAATACACTTGTCATCCACCTTTATGTTCAAAATTGACCACTTTTTTAATTGTTTTAAAATTAAACTCTTTAAATATTTTTTAAAATACTTGGCGTTCAATTATTGATTATAATTATAATTTATTAATATAATTTATAAACCAACCCACTACACACTCATTACTAAGTAAACCTCACCCAATTAATAATCCAATTATAATATCAAAATCGTCATAAACACTACTAAAACACGATAAAATTATAGATTTCTGAAAATGACATTCAAAATTATTCGAGTCTGAATCGGAGCCCCAATTAAATTTAGGTTGAGCCGCTTATTTAGGAGGACACTTTCTTTCAAAATAGAATTAGATTTTTATGATTAAAGGTAAAGAACTAATACATCCCGAATTGATTCATGCACTTTTTTTAAATATAATTTTATAAATATTTATGATTTGTTTTAAAACTTTAATATATTATTTTGAAAAAAAGTTACCTATGAAGTAACATCACATAATTGAGACGTAAGAATAATTAAGTTAAACATAGTCAGACTTTTAAGTTTATTGGTGATTTTTATTTAGCCACGTGAATGTATGATAATTTACTTCTATAATTTTTAAAAACACTCAATTGGCAGTAGCTTGCATTAATAATGTGACGGGTTCATTAATTTAGAGGGATTTAATTATTAATGGGGTGGGTAGTGGATTGATTTATAAATTATACTAATAAGTTAAATTATAACATATAGTTGAGCACCACGTATTTTAAAAAAAATATTTAAATAGTTTAAATATAAAACTGTTAAATAAGTGGTCAATTTTGAACCAAAAAGTTGATGACAAGGGTATTTTGGACCCAATAGGTGAGTGGAAAGGGTATTTTGGAGCCAATAGGTGGATGGTAACTTTGTACCATTTCCAATACTTTGAGGGTATTTTAGGCCCTTTTCCATTTAAAATAACTTGAATGAATTCCTTCAAATTTTTTAAAATTAATTATTTTAGATCGTTTGAAATCGAAGAAACTCGAAGATTAATTATTATTGGAGAAGGTCAAAATTGGGTGTCAACAAATAGCACTTAATTTCCTTCTTAAATCATCCAAATCCCCCATAAATCACTCAACCTAATCAATGTTCAAATTTTTAAAATTTTGAATCAATACTTCAAAATCTTTTGAGACGCTTTTGAAATGTTTATAAAATATACTAATTATGTGCAAAATTATATAAATCATATACATGTTTTAAAAAGTTACAAAAGTTATTTAAAATATCTTGCAAACTCCTTATTTACCTTAAAATTTTATAAATATTAATTACTTAAGATCGTTATAAATTGAAGAAGCTCAAAGATTAATTATTATCGGGAAAGGTCAAAATTGGGTGTCAACAACTGTCCCTCGTTTTACTCGAATTGATGCAACAAATTCAAGGAAAATGAATTGACCAAAATTTTTTTGACTAAACACATATTCATCTTTAGGAAAGGGTTTTGGTACAAACTTAGGAATTATGGCCAAATCCCGGAAATGGGTTTCCATCATATGTTGGGCATTGTGAGAATTCAGGTCACTTGTAGCTCGATACATTTTATTTAATGCACAATTTTGAAAGAATTCAGAAGTCATCTCGGTACCGAATTATGAAGGGACCGAAATGCTTGAGAAAACGATTTAAGGGCGGAAGTTGAAATATGACCGAGTTTATGACATCTAGCCCGCTTACATATCCTTATACCTTAGGAATAAGGATGTTTATAGTTTGACTCAATAGGTTGAAAATGAAATCTGTTATGCTAGATAACCTTTGGTTCTGGACAAGTGACAAATAAATCGAGTATGAAAAGGAGACATGTAACCTCTTAACTATAAGTGTGGCGCGCTTCACACCCATAATTGAGGACTTACATGGACATAATTTCCAAAGATCTTGATGCATTGTCACTCGGATTGGAAAGAACAACACATATGCCTTTTGACAGGGGTGTGGTTGATTAGGGTGGAAGTCGCTCCTCTACTCACGTCCTAAGAGTTCTGACACTCCTTTGTGGACTATGTCCGAGATAGCTGCTAAGAAAAAGTTCCACATTGTGCTGCATCCTTTTTTATGCCGTTCACACCCGTGGTTTCTTCTTGAAAATTAATCATTTTTGATGCTCTCGACAGAGACTGAGATAAGACTCATTAGCATAAAAAATGCAATTCAAATGAGAGACAATGTCGTTTACCGTGTTGACACTTAATTGCCCTCCTTCAACAATTGACGTCAAATCCATTGGGTTTTACGTAAAGCAAATAAACCTTATGTCTTATGTTTGCAATATAATCTTCAATGTATTCTTCATTTGATATCAAAGTAAGTAAAGGCTGATGCAACAAGTTGACGGTTCTTTTTATGTCGTGATTTCAAAGAATAAATGATGCAGTTGATGTCAATCTTCTTGTGACGAATAAATATTTCTCTTCTGATGCATTACTCTTTTCCCTGCTATACAAGAACCTTTTTCCTGCGATGCATGGATTTTTTCTCTTGCAATGCATGAATTTTTACGCGATGCATAAATATCTTTCTCTTGCAATGCATGCATTCTTTTACGTGGTGCAAGAATCTTTTTTCAAGATGCATGAATTCCTTCTCTTGCAATGCATGGCTTTTTCCACGATGCATGACTATCTTTTCTTGCAATGCATGACTTCTTTCGCGTGATACATGAATCTCTTCCCGCGATGCGTGATATTTTCTCCCACAATGCATGAATGTCTTCCAGCGATGCATGAGAGTTTCCCCCTAGTGCACAAATATCTTCTCACGATGCATGACATTTTTCCCGCAATGCATGACTTATTTCTCTTGCAATGACTAACTTTTCTTTCCCGCGATGCATGAAATTTTCTTTGCAATGCATAAATCTTTCTTGCGATGCATGACATTTTCTTTGAAATGCATGAATCTCTTTCTCCCGAGGCATGAGTCTTTTTCCCGCTGTGCATGTTATTTTCCCGCAATGCATGAATACCTTCTCACGATGCAGGAATTTGTTTTCTTGCTATGCCAAAATTCTTTTCTCTTGATGTCATCCTTGGTACCAAACAAAGATAGTGCTTCATCGAGCAGCACATTGGTCTTCTGTATGCCTTTGGATAGTGATATCGTCTCAATGGACAATATAGTAAAAATGACCCTCAAAGTAGCAATACCATCTCAAATAACATGACCCTCCAGGTAGTGATATAACCATATCTGATAATATGATATAGATAACGCATTTCAAGCATTTTTAGTAGATGAAAAGCCGTAAAATATCTTTCCTCGAGGTTTTCATTTGTTTCTTCTCTGAACATAGGTGGACGTTCATTGTAGACTTTATTTTGTTAAGAATTGAATGAAATAATGTTATTTATATTTCCAAGTCTTCGATATAAGCATCATAAAATATTTCCTAAAGACCTGCATCCACAGAAAAATTATTAATTTTGGGGAGCTATTCCCCTTTTTAACTTCTCCATATTCATCGAATGGAGGAATTTGAGAATTTCAAGGCAAACCTATAAGTCTTCATACACAGAAAAATTGTCAGTTCTAAAATGAACTGATGTGTGTCGGTTTGTTCGGTCACCTGATCCTTGTCCTGCTATCTCCGATTGATTTTTTTGATCTCTTGCCTCTTGATAGATAATACAAAACATTTCCATGCAAAAGTAATTGAAAAAATGAAGGAAAGTTTTAGAAAAAATAGTCTTTCAAAAGGCAGTATTTGGAAAAGATCATTGTCACGTGTCGTGTCACGTCAAGCTTAGCGTACTTCTTAAACACAGATGCTTGAGGTCTATCTGATTCTTTGCTGGAAAGTATTCAAAGTTGTTCCAGACTACTGATAAAACCATATTGAAATTTTGAGTTCATTCTAAAATTTTTGTCTCACCTACCTGTCGGTGGGCCAGTCACATAATTTTTGGGATCTCTTCAAAAATTATATTCCAGTTTTGAATCTTCAGAAACATCAGTATCTCAACTTCAGCAGGTATGAATGCTTCTGTTCCACATACTAACAAGGATGGTGTACCTCTGATCGATGTTTTGACAATCGTTCAGTATCCTAAGAAAGCATATGGAAACATCTCGTCCCAACCTTGGTACTTGTCAACCATTTTTCTCATAATTTTCTTGATGTTCTTATTGGAGGCCTCACGCATATCTCTCATCTAGTGATTGTTGAGATTTGCACCATTATCAGTGATGATAGATTCTAGTACTCCGAACCTTCATATCACATAGTTGCAGATAAAATCAACTACAATTTTCTTGGTCATTGACTTGTACGAAGTTGCTTACTCCAATTTAGTGAAGTAGTCAACGTAAACCAAAATGAATTTGTGTCCGTTAGAGGCAGCTGACTCTATTGGACTAATGACATCCATTCTCCAAGCTACAAACGGCCAAGGTGAACTCATAATATTAAATTTGTGAGGTAGCACTCGAATCAAATCACCATGCACTTAAAATTTATGACATTTATGCACAACAGTGTAAAAATAATGCTCCATAGTCATCCAAAAATAACCGACTCAAAGGATCTTCCTTGCTAGAGTGAGTCCATTCATGTGCGTACCACAAACTCCAACATGTATTTGTTCTAGAAGCTTTGCAGCTTCAATAGCATTAACACATCTGAGAAGACCAAAATTTGGAGTCCTCTTATATAGGATTTCTCTACTTAGAAAGAAATTGAGAGTCATGCAGCATATCTACTTCTTCTGGTTAAATGTTACAATCTCGAGATAAACCCCGGTCTCTAAATAATTCTTTTATCAAAATACCATGACAAACCGTCTGGTTCCGCTTCAACATGTGAACAATGGACTAGTTGCTCCTTTACATATATATCCAAAGGATCAATATAATCAGTATATGGATGTTTAGTCATTGAGGCGACGGTGGCAAGAGCATCAGCAAACTCATTCTATTTCTGGGAGTGTGTCTAAACTCTTGCACAACTTCTGTATGTACCACACATACGGTATGATCTATGGGTTCTTCACAGCCCATTCTCCTTGAACCTGATAAATCAGAAAGTCTGAATCTCCAATAACAAGAAGCTCATGAACATTCAAGTCAATGGTCATTTTCAAACCAAGGATGCAAGCTTCAATATTTTGCTATATTATTTTTGCAATCAAATTGAAGTTTGGCCGCCATAGGATAGTGCTAACTAGTTTCTGATACTAAGATCACTTTGATACCTCTTTTTTGGTAATTTGCCACTCCATCGAAGAATACCCTCCATCCAGGGTATGCTTCAGAAATATCTTCACCTACAAATGATACCTCTTCATCGGGGAAATAAGTCTTGAGCGGTTCATACTCTTCATTGACATGATGTTCTGCAAGATGATTAGCAAAGGCTTGTGCTTTTATCGCCTTCTAGATCACATACACAATATCAAATTCACTCAAAAGCATTTGCCATTTAGCCAACTTTCTGGTCAGCATCGCCTTTTGGAAAATACACTTCTACGGGTCCATCCTAGAAATGAGGTATGTGGTAAAAGAAGACAAATAATGTCTCAACTTTCGAGCAATCTGAGTCAAAGCACAACAAGTTCTCTCCAAAAGAGTATAATGAGTCTTGCATGGAGTAAATTTCTTGCTCAGGTAATAAATGACTCACTTTTTCTTCCCTTTCTCGTCATGTTGACCAAGTACGCTCTGAAATGTGAAATCTGAGACTGAAAAAATAGCAACAATGGACTCCCTTCTCATGGAGGAACTAACATTGGTGGATTGGACAAATAATTCCGGTTGACATCAAAAGCAGTCTGACATTCTTCAATCCGCTTAGTAAAAACATCCTTCTTCAATAACTTGAAGATAGGCTGACTCATCTCGCTGGATTGAGATATGAACCGACTAAAGTAGTTCAACCTTCCCAAGAAACTCATCACTTCCTTCTTCATCTTCGGAGAAAGTAACTCCTGAATTGCCTTAATCTTGGAAGAGTCCAACTCAATGCCCCTTCTGCTAACTAAATATCCCAATAGCTTGCCAGCTCTCACCCCAAAAGCAAATTTAGCGGGATTTAACTTAGAATTTTATCGATGTAGGTGATCAAAGAATTTCCTCAAATGAGTCAAGTGGTCCGAACTCTCGCGGGATTTGATTATGACATCACCTACATATAAATCAATCTATTTGTTATAATCAAGCGATGAAAGATGGTTGTCATAGCCCTTATATAAGTAGCACCGACATCTTTGAGACCAAATGGCATCACCCTATAATGATATACACGCTAAGGCGTAATGAAGGTTGTCTTCTGTATATCTTCTTCATCCATCAAGATCAGGTGATAACCCGTGTAACAATCTATAAACGATTGAATTTCATGCTTCGCACCATTATCAATTTGAATGTGAATGTTTGGCAATGGAACATTATCTTTTGGACATGCTTTGCTGAGATCTTGGTAATCAACACAATTTCTAATCTTTCCATATTTCTTGGTGAACGAAACAAAAGTGGCCAACCAAGTCGGGTATTGCGTCACTCCAACTAATTCAGACTTAATCTGCTTGGTAATCTCTTCTTTAATCATTAAATTAACTCAAGCTTGAACTATCGAGTTTTTTATTTTATCGAATTGAAACCTGGATTAATCGGTAATTTATAGGACACCACATTCGTAGTCAACCCTCGCATATTGTTGTAAATTCAGACAAATACATCAATGTATTCTCTAAGCAAACAAATTAGGTCCCTTCTTTGAGCTTCATTCAGATGAACACTAATTTTGACCTCCTTGACGCACTTCTCTTCTCGAAGATTCACAGTCTTAGTTTCTTCCAATTTCGGTTTATGTTAATTCTCAAACTGCCGAAACTCTTCAGCAACATGTTTCGGTACCTCATTTTCTCTGTCATATTCGTCACCTTCGTCATCACTTGCCTCTTTTTGTTCTTTATCCCCGTGACATTACATGATATTGGTAAATTTTAAATTAATATTACTGAAATCATAAACAGATAAAGCTAGGAAAGTAAAAATAGCAAATAAGTAAATGAACAAAGTTTAGACAAAAGAAGCTTTCATTCAAAATGAAAATCAAGTGCAAACTTTGTCCATGCCGGAGGATCACAAGGGAATTTCAAAATTCAAACAATTAAAAAATGTAAAAATGGTAGGTCTCAGGCCTCTTCCAAACTACCACAGATTTTCAAAACATGTATAAAAGTATGTTCTTTCTACCAAGATGTTCGGGGAATCAAGAGTGGCGTGGAGGTACAGTTTTCCAACTTCTCCCCTGGCTTAGAATCGCGGATATCGGATGTCTCGACCTCATCCTCCATGAATGCGTCGACTTCTTTGAACATACCTCGGATTCCTTTCCCAAGGCCATCATTGTTGGAATACTCACAAACCCGGAATGATTGTACAGATGAGGGATTGGCATGTCCAATGCTTGATCACCACTCTTATTCTTCATCTCTGCTTCATCATCCATGGGGATGTACCTCAAACCAAACTTCGCTCTTTTGGTCAGAATTTTGATAAGCTCGACAATTCCTTGGAAATTCCTTCCTAATCGAAACCTGATTCGAATAAATTCTAAAGCATCACAATAGCGATCATTTTGTAAAAGTAAGAATAGGCGGCTATGGAGCAAAATCATCACTAGTGGCATGTACCAGCTCCACTGTGTAGCAGCCTCAGAGAATCTCATCGACAATCGGCGCATACCCATTGGAATAGCTTCCTTCACTGTAAATAACCAACTCTTGCTCCTTCTAGACAAATTTCATTAGTTGGTGAAGGGTAGAAGGCACAACCCCATCCATGTAGATGAATGGCCTCCCCAAAAGCAATATATGACTAGTGTTGATGTCCAACACCTGGAACACCAAGCTAAACTATGAAGGACCCATCTAGATATTCAAGTTTACAGCCCCGAATATATATCTCTTTGCACCCAATTCAAAGCTCTCACATTGACTTGATTCTTTCACAGATTCCCCAAGTCAAATCTTAGCTGCCTCATAGTCGATAGTGGGCAAATATTGAGACTGGATCCATAATCAACCAAGACGTGATTTATAACCTTATCTCAACACCCAATGGTAACATGCAGAGCTTTGTTGTGCATATTACCTTCAAAGGGAAGCTCTTAATCACGTAAACTGATAGGATGTCCTCGGATGACCTGGTTGGTTAATCAAGGTTTGCATATCTGACTGCGAACTCATCAACAGAGCCCATACAAAGATGTGAGCCGAAGTCTTTTCTAGATTTTTCACAATCGAATAGTCCTTTGGCTACATTTTACTCCAAAACACTTCAGCCTAAGCCTTACTTATCGGTCTCTTCATTTTGTCCTTCTTTTGCCCCCCTTGAAACAACTCTTCTAGTGTGTAGAATCTACCGAACCTACTTATACCTTGAGCAGAGGCAGTTCCAATCACAATCCTTGGTCAGGCATGAGTATCTATTGGCACTAGGCAACAACCTTCTCGGGTGTCAAAATCACAAACTCATTCTTCTCTCTGATGCTTAATGAAGCTACAACCCTTTCCAGTTCGTCATGAGCGATCAAAACTATCACCTTTGTCACACACCAATCATAATCTCTCTCTATCATATTGATAGTGGCACCCCCATGGTTTTGGCAAAAGGTTTCTGTTGATGTTGGGCGCGGCTGTATGGAGAGAGACCACTTTCTGGTCAATCAGATCCTGGATCTTATGCTTAAGGTTAATACAATCCTCAGCATCAAGTCCAATACTGTTAGAGTGATGCCCGCACTTCTGATTAGGTCTGTAAAACCTAAGGCAAGTGTTCAGAGGCTTAGGCCCCACTGGATGAATATATCATGCTGCAGTCAATCGCTCAAACAACTTTGTTTGGCTTTCGACGAGCGAAGTAAAAATTTTGTTGGGTTTTTTCTCAAATTCAGGACGAGGGGGATCTTAGTTTCCTTGCTGAAGGGGTGGAATCTGACGATAATTTGGGGAAGTAGGACATGGGGCTTGATATCTTGGATATGGGATAGTTCGGTAATTTGGTGATGGAGCTTGGTAGTTTGGGGGAATATTTTGGTAAACTGGAGATGGGGCTTGATATATCAGGGGAGGCGTTTGGTAATTTGCCTGAACATTGGCACAATTGGGAGAAACGTTCTGATAGTGATGAGATGGAGTTTAGTAAACTGGAGGGGAATTTTGGTAAATAGGAAATGGAGTTTCATAGGTGAGAATGGGAGTATTTTGGTTAGTGTGAGAAGGGGCATTT
This sequence comes from Solanum pennellii, assembly GCF_001406875.1. Classification (NCBI taxonomy): domain Eukaryota; kingdom Viridiplantae; phylum Streptophyta; class Magnoliopsida; order Solanales; family Solanaceae; genus Solanum; species Solanum pennellii. Next base: position 65,359,614 of record NC_028646.1, read on the forward strand.
TGGTAACTAGGGGAGGGGTAATTTGATAATCATCTTGTTCATAAAAATCCAGGTATGAGTCGAGAACGACCTTGGTATAACGAGGATCTCCTTGGGGTCTTCTTCCCCTCGTAAGAGATAGCGGACACATCTTCTCTTTTCTTTTTAAACAAACCCAATCAAGCTAAAAGAGTTTTTATGATTTTCCAATATCGTCCAACACTTCTATCTAATGTGTCCTCATGCATAATATATTCATGTAGGAAATGTCTCAATGATTTTTCTGCTAGAATATCATGCATAGACATTGGAAACAAAGGTAGGCTTAATTTTATAAGACCTCAAAGGCTATTGTAAGTACAAATAACTCATTATACAAGTTTCTCTAGATTGCACCAAAATTTAGGTTTTTGAAATACGTCGAACTGGGGAATACCAAATTGAAGTACCACTTAAATCTCTGAGACATTTCAGAAAATGAATGTCATTTTATGGCTTTTGAGTATGAATTCAATAATGTGTCTATTTGCAATAATGGTGTTCTGTAATAAAGCTTTCAACAATTTAAGACTTGTCGCTCGTGCTCGTGTATTAGTGCGCATATTCAATTGAGCATGGAAGAAATTTTGATGTTTTTTTATCGAAGTATTTCTAGTTCTAGAGCTTTTATGTATTTCGGGAGCATCGTTAATTTAGCATCAGAGAAATTCTAATGATGTATTTATCGTAGTATTTTTACTTCTGAAACTTTTATGTATTTATAGAAATAGTTTAGTAATAGTGTATCCTGTTCTTTAATTTTGTAGCAATAATATTTGTTCATTATATTCAGACTATAATAGAGAAAAGTCGTAAGTTTTTTTAAAATCATAAATTTTGGGCCCGTGCATAGCACAGACATTTCATATCTAGTATTTAATAATATATATCTAATGACTTGCACTTTGGGCGCGACCTTGGTCGGATCTTTAAATAAATTTAAGATTTATTTTTCATAATTTATTTTGTACAAATTATTTATTGAAATTTGAATTAATATTTAAATTTTAAATTAAAAAATAGTTTGTTTGTTTAGAATGGAAGTAAACAAAAAGTTTTGTTTGTTCAGAAGATGAGGAACAAAAGTTATTTTTGTTCAGAAAGGGGGAGATTAAAAGTTTGTTCTTGCATGAAAAATCATTTGCTCATTGACAAGAATATGACTATTATGAAAACGTGAAATGGTCTGATGAACCCTTCTACTTTTATGAGTTTGTTTTGTGAATCCTTTAACTCTATATTTTGTCAAGTGGACCATGAAACTTATGAAAACACAATATTTGAAACAGCTATGATCAATGACAAAACTTAAGTGGCATAAATATCGCTGAGTTGGAAAATGTGTGAATAAACACTTCCAAGCGTGTAAATACACTATATTATATTTTAATATAATATTTCTTCTCTTCTTCTTCAACAATATCATACGCCACACCAATTGTCTTTTTTTTCTTCAAAATTATCCGATATAAACTATTTTACTTCTTCTTCTTCAATACTCTATCCTCTTTGCAACAAATTAACATCTCGACCTATTTAATCAACCCCCATTTTCTAATTTCTTGTTTTTTTTTATTATTTTAATAGTTGAAATCATAGTTTGTGTTAGTTAGATTCAAAGTGTAGGTATGATAAAGATTAACGTAAAGGGTGATGGTGCTATTGTAAAAATTGAAAACTCCATTGATAAGCTTAACAAAGAAAAATTTCATCTGTTTGTTATGAATTTGATGCTCAAATTGTGAGCATATGTGAGGATTGACTATTAAAAAGGTTCTGAATTTACAAAAGTTAGATTATTTATTTTTTTATTTTCTTAGTAATATTTAATTTCTTACTTGTTTTTGAAAATGACATGAAATTACACGTGTAAGAGGTTGGATTACGCACAACTATCTGATGAGAAAAGGATTTAAAATATAATTATTTAATGAGTTTAAGATTTAGTTGACAAAGTGTTGAGTAGAAGGGTTTGTAATACAAACACATACATGTATAAGGGTGCATTAGACCATTTCACCTTATAAAAAATTACTTATTCGTGAAAAAACATGACTCATGAAAAGTCATATATGTTCATGAAAAATATGACTGCTATGAAAAGTCATCTTGTTCTACAAATACAAACATATCGAGAAGTAGCTTATTCAATTGCATATATATTTCAGGCTTTATTGTATTATGATAGAGAATTGATTGTCATCCCTTATAGAATATAAATAAATGCAATAACTCTTGACGGATATTGATTTTTAACGCCTCAAAGCTTTAATTTTTCTGTTAATTTTTCTTTTACGGTTTGAAAAGTAGAGAAATGGTGAAGATTCAAATGACCTTCTGAGCAAGGCGCTAAAGATGCAAAATAAAAAATATACGAATACAATTACTGATAATTGTTTTTAATAAATTGCGGTTAAAAAAGTGTGACTCATTTGTAAAATGAAAAACATGAATTAAATAGATTTTATTCAAAATAAAAAATTATTTAGCACTTAATCGTCTGTTAATTCAATTAATGAATTAAGTTCATAATTAGGCAATTTCATAATAATTAAATAATTTTAAAGAGTTAAATATAATAACTTCTTTTTAGAAAGAATTACATAATTAAGTTAACATTGAACAATTAATTATGTTACATGACTACGGTTTAAATTAATTATGTAAAACAATTATTGTTTAAGAAAATGACTTAGTTGGGTGCCACCTTTTTCTATCAAAATGGGTAAGAATTACTTTTCTCCTTTTATACAGATTCTACACACTATCTCTCTTCCACAAGTGTTTTATTTTGAAAAATATTTTTTGTTTGAGACTTGTTTTAGAGTCGCCACTTAATTTTATAGAAAAATTAAGAAAATAAATTTTCAAAGGATAAAAACTGTAAATCAATTGAAAATCTTCAAAGGGGTTCGGGGATTCTTTTTAACATTTTAGGAAGGTTTCTACAACACCTAAAATACTCGCTTACGTGCGATTATCCAACAATTAAAATGTTTGGCTAAAATCAATTAACTTGAGTTGAATTGAAAAGTTGAACTATTTTTAGTTGGAGTTGTTTTTTTTTAAAGAGAGAAAATGGAAATTTTATTCTACTAAGCGGGATATTTACTTACCAAATTATTATGTTAAGTTCAAATGAAATTGACTGATTTTAGTTGAATTGTTTAACAAAATGAATGACTTTCAAGATTTGAACGTTTCAACTGAAGACTAACGGTAAAATATTAGCAATTAAATAATCCTCGTAAATTAAAGAAGGAAGGAGCGTTGGGCCCAAGTCTGGTTTCTGTCAGTTTAGATCAGTATTTAGGCCCGTTTCGTTTCGCTTTGGGCCTTATGCTCAATTCATCACCTTTCTTTAAATTCTAACAAAAATAATCAATAATAAAAAGGACAAGGGCTTAGGCCCTAAAACAACAAAATACAAAATTTGAAATAAATAAATAAATTTGGGCTCTTTGACCCAATCTCTTCAACTCTTGGTTCGGTCTGCATTATTTAATTTCAGGACATCTTCGTCAATTTTTTAAACTAGCCGGCTGACTCGATGAAGAACTTGAGCCTTTATGGCTCTTTCAAGAATGCGGGGAATAAAGCGAAGTTCATGAAGACTCGGGCAGGTTTTACATGCTAAACCCAAGTGATTCTCATTAGCATGGGATAAGAAAAATCTTAATACACTCTTATAATTAAAGTGAACAGCATTACAGTGACCAACAAATCATAAAAAAATATTAACACTAAGCTAATAACATAAATGACTCTTACGATTGTTCCTTAAAACTCTTTTAAGAGAACAAAATCATGATGCATGCATAATTTAATCAAGGAAATCAAGGCAAAAGAATTGCAAATCGGCAACTAAGGGTGTGGATGATATGCGAATTCGAACAAATGTCTCTTTCTAGACTCTGTCAATTCCTAATTCTCATGTAAATCATCAATTTGACATGAACTCTCAAGAATGTGTACAACATTGTGAGCGAATAATCCACTGAGAAATATCATTGGGAGTAAAGAAATTGTTATGTCATATCATGTGAGACTAACCCCCAAAGAGATCATATTCCAAATAACCTTAATGACTAAATTTTAGCCAAATCTCAAATCTAAAAAAAATAAAGAAAGAACCTCGAATTTTTATTTTGATCGGTGATGGAGGGTTGAGCCACTACGACGGAAGTAAGACTGATTTCTTCGTTGTTATCACATGTTGCTGCTTTTACCTTATGTGAACCTTGGTCGGTAAATGAATCTGTAGGGCCTTTAGATCTTATAAAATAGGGATGATCAGCCAATTTTATCGACACTGACCAGTTTTGAGTACCTGTGGGAGGAAAATAATGAAAGGAAAATTTGTTAGTTTGAATTCAGAATACACAATGCAAAATATCACATATAGAGCATGTAAATATAGAAAATTTCTTTGTTTGAGGACATTCTAACCCATGAGTAATGGGGGATTGATTTTTAATAAGCATAAATCAACTTGTTTTAAATTGGGACTATCTCAGAAAGGTTAAATCACGTTGAGCTAAGGTTTTCTTGTTGCATCTCTTTCGGCATTGATCTAGATCTTACATCTCCTTGTAGAATGAAAGGGGGATAATGAAACTTTTGAAAGATAGGGTCCGGGCCTTGAAAGGCTGCCTACGTATCTCACAAGGAGAACTCAGGTCCAATGTAGTTCAAGTTCAAAAGGAAAGACTTGTTTTCATTCATTCATTCTCAACAATAACTAGGAAATTGAAAAACAAACCATAAATATTCTAAAGATAATGTGATTCCATCTCAACCATTCTTCACCTTGTTGTTGCATTAGTCATAGAGAACAACCTCAACTTGAATATTTCCCATGTTAAACGAGGGATTCTACGTCGTGGTGAAATTCAAGGCATTCTTCAATGCTATGATCAATGGCCTGGTGGTAGGTGAAACATTTCCGAACTTCACTTCCAAGGGAATATAATCTTTTGAACAAACTGCAAGTAGACCTCCAGCATTGTTTTCTTGAAAGGCGTGAAAGAGCAAAGATAAAGACCAGTCTTCTCAGTGATCGGTATATCGAGCCTTGGTTCATCAGACGTAATGATAATGTCGTCATCCCACCTGTTCATAACTATGTCAGTATCGAATAGGTAGTGAACTACAGTCTTAAACTCCACACATTTTTCTATTGTGTTCCCTTTCTGGCTGGGATGACACACACAGGTCTTGCGAATGTCCCCCTATCCAACTTGGGAAGTGATTCTCCCACTAGATTTCATAATACCTTAGTCTGAAGGCGCTCGTAGATGATAGCACACATAATGACTTTCACTATTACACAATACTTTTGAAGATACGTCTCGAGTGATCTTTTTGTCCCCCTCCGCCAGACGTCCTTGAAAATGAGCTTTATCGACAATCTCTAACTCGTCGATGTCCTCTTCAGTAGCTCCAGGGTGATTGTCTTTGGGACCACTAGTAACTTTTTGAAAAAAAAAAGGCATTATCTGTGTATCTCCTCAAGCTTCATAGTTATGTCCTCGTTGAAAGCCTTATTTACCTCCCAATTGTGCCATCTTAGTCGCCAACTACTCATCCAGTGCTTCAGCTTTTTCTTGCGCATTTGTGGTGGCTAGGTCAACTTCTATTTCTCTTTCTCCCATCTCTAGAGCCTTTTGTTTGAGCATCTACAATTTCATCCTTAAATCCTCCCCATTTGGATCTGTCTCTATGTTCTTTCCTTTCTCCATCTTGGCTTCCAAATCTTCGTTTAGCGTTGTAGTTGCGACTTTGAAGACTGTTGTGGCGATTTCAAATTTTAACCCCCTTTCTCTAGTTTTTTGGATCTCTTGTGTAACCCGTTGCAATTTCCTCTACAATCCTCTCTAGTTGGTCCTATCTTGGTGTTCTTGTCTTTTTTCATAGCTATTATTTTACTTTTCCTGAGATGACAAAATAATGTTTTAGTATTTGACCATTTGAAACTCCAGACTTTGGGAATTTTGGTCGGACAATTTTGGGGTAGTGACTTACATTTTTTGGATATTTTTTGGAGATTTTGAAAGGGAGTGGGTCAAAATATCCGCATCCAAAGCAACAATATCACATTTGCAATTAAAGCATACAAGCGACCAACACGCGTCCGAAAAAAGTAAGGGGGGACCATTTTGTGCCAAGGGTAGGCCTAGCACATTTGAAGATGTATGTGTAGATTTGAACCATTTAGTTATCCCCCCAAGCAAATTTCCCATATAAGAGATAATGTTCAAAAGGGGGAAATCAAACATGGGAAATAGGGGACAAATGAAAAGAAATGGCCCATGCAGAGGTCATTTGAAAGCGTAAGCTTACCGAAATACAAGAAAGGAAAGTCCACACAAGGGCTGATAAAGATAGAAATACATATAGAAAAACCCACACATTGAGGAAAACACTACGCGGACCGTGATGGCCATGCTTCTGTGCTACTTTCCTGTGTCTTGTGCTATTGAAAAGTGTACCGTAGCATCAACAGGTAACCCTTGCTCCGGCGTCCTTTTTCTTCCCAATCCTGGTATTGCATCTCATCCAAATTATCTTCAACCCATAAGTCAGGCTCATCAAAATGTATTTCTTGAGCTTCCCATTTTACCTCTCTTAGGTCGATCACAACTTTGGACTCTTTGTCTTCCACGCTGCGGCAACTATTTCGGATTGGAGATGAGATACTTTGTATATCATTTTTCAACCAAATCTTGTAAGCTTCATCATATCTGGTGCTAAATCGATTTGGAGCAACGTTATCTTTGTTCATTCGTATGGCCTTTTTCCACTCCCTCTGCATTCTGTAGCATCATCCACTCTATAGTCCCCAATGTCATATACGTATATATGATAGTATGCATCTTGAGGCGTGACTTGCTATCTCCTAAATGTCTTAGGACTCCGAATGGTGCATAATAACAGATTCCCTGAATACCTGGTAGTGGAAACACGAGTTATATGTGGCCCCCTACATCGATATCCTTTGAGATGAAGCAATCGAGCATCAATTGGTTATCTTCTTCTCTTAATTTTGAAAAGATGTGAGCCCATCTTCCTCTAGTCTTTCGGTTCCCCAGATTATCCCAAAACAACATATTGTTCAAATCCATGAGAGTGTTTTTATCATTGAGGGTATGCAGCTGTTGAGTTCCATGTTCACCAAATGGCTTAGTATCCACCATTGGAGAAGTAGGTTACAACCTTAAAAGTAGTGATCTCCCTCTTTGAATTTTCCCAAAGCTCGATACATTTTTGACAGAATGACGGAGCAACGGTATAATACTTCACCTACCTTTGACTCAGGTGTCTGTGGAATAGAGTGTGTGCAGGCATTATCGCTTGAGTGTTGATACTTAGGCTCGGGCCGTGTGGAAAAACCATAGTACCTAATAGCACGACAGTGAATACTAAAGGTCTGATTTCATTTCATTCCCTGTAGGTCACTATGAACTCTTGGTTATAACTTGCCTAAAAGCTTGCATTCCCAAATTTGACGTAGAGGTCTATAAATGCGATACTAGAATATATGGACCAGTAAGCGTAATCCTTTCCTAATCCAAGCAATTTGATAATATCTTCGACGGAAGGATTGTTAGGGATTAAGATTTATTCTTGTTTCCTTACTCTTCTTTCCAACCCTGTACCAATTGTGTCAATGTAGTTCCGAATTTCCTCAACTATCGGGGTAATTTCCATGGTTCCAAATTAGAACTCCATTTTTTTGTTGCCCCAATAGCATGTTAGGACTTCAATCAGCTCGGGTCAACCAACCATGTTGAGTAGTTTTTTTGTGATCCCATAAACCCATCGACAAGTTTAATTTCACGATGAATAGGGTTGACTATATTAGGGTCATATCCTACAATTTTCAAAATAGCTAAAAAAAAACGCTTCTCTAACATAATGATCTTAGCCTTCAATGCCAGGCCACAAAATTTCAAGTTGGGAATTGAAGCCTCGATGTAATTGATAAAATTCTCAAAATAATTAGGATATGGAATCACCTCATAATTGAAGAGGTAATGATAGATCGACATCAAGATAGTTACATCCTGATAATAATCATAATTATCTATCAACTTAATTATAGACGTACCTCCCGGTATATGAATGGAATATTTAGTTACTGATGGACTTCAATTCATAAAATTCACGCATGGGAGACTTCCATTTTTCTCCTATTTTTAGGCATACACACTTCATTTCATATGGGTCAGATTCTGCGAGTTTTTCTGTTTTGGTCAACTTTATCTTTTACAGATTCAGAGATGATTGATTCTACATTTTGTAGATCATTGTTGAAGTGATCATGTGGAGGAGAGGAAATAGGTGACCAAACTTCTTATTCTCGATTTTGGTGAAGGTAGCATTTTTAACATGTTATTCTTCATGAAAATGTCACTAAGAATGAGGAGATGGTTCTTTCTCTCTTGCTATATTTGTAGCGTATTCACTTGACCAAAATCACTAAATATTAATTGTATTAAATCTTATTTAAAATTTTCATGCCATAAAATGAAAATTTAAAGTGAGATTTAATAAAATTAATATTTAGTGATTTTGGTCAAGTGAATATGCTATAAATATAGCAAGAGAGAATGAACCATCTCCTCATTCTTAGTAACATTTTCATAAAGAATAACATGTAAAAATCCTACCTTCACCAAAATCAAGAATTATAAGTTTGGTCACCCATTTCCTCTCCTCCACATGATCACTTCAACAATGATCTACAAAATGTAGAATCAATGATCTCTGAATCTGCAAAAGATAAAGTTGACCAAAAACGAAAAAAAAAGAAAAACTCGCAGAATCTGAACCATATAAAATGAAGTGTGTATGTCTAAAAATTGGAGAAAAATGGAAGTCTCCCATGCGTTAATTTTATGAATTGAAGTCCATCAGTAACTAGATTTTCCAATCTTATACCGGGAGGTACGTCTATAATTAAGTTGAAAAAAGAAGATAATTATAATTATTATCAGGATGTAGCTATCATGAAGTCAATCTATCATTACTTCCATCATGGGGTGATTCCATATCCTAATTATTTGGAGTATTATCAATTACATCGAGGATTCAATTCCTAACTTGAAATTTTGTGGCAGCATTTTTTAGCTATTGTGAAAATTACTGGATATGACCCTAATATAATAAACCCTATTCATCGTGAAATTTTCAACTTGTCTATGGGTTTATGGGTTAAGGTTTGGAGACCATTATCAAGTTGGCAAAAAAATTGATAAAACTGATGGCAATTGGAGAAACCGAAGGTGTTGATCCATTCTTAAATTTTTAGGTCTAAGTCTTCATGGAAGCATTTTGAATTGTTTATGTTTTTGTTTGTATTTTTCATTTCAGCTGAAAGTTTATTCTGAGATTAGAAATTTTGAAAGATTATTTTGATTTGTTATGAAAATATGCTCTTTTTTCAAAGTAGATTTTGTGAGCGAATTTGTTGTATGGGGTGTTTTGCTAATGACATCATCTTTTAGCAAATTCATTGACATTCTACAAATTCACTTAAAAAGCCTGATATCCTGAAAAAAAAGTTATTTGCAAAAAATAGGTTCTGATCTACCTTCTACATGGTCAATCATCAGTGTCACTGTTAAATTAGGACTTAGGTCTAACTCACACCTCAGAAACTATATCAAAGGGAGGAGGAATGCCCTACCCTTATAAGGAGTCCCCCAATCTCATTTACCCCTGATGTGAGACTTTTGTCATTCTTTAACAACCCACTTTTGTTAAGTCGGTTAAATCACTAAAAAGGGCATGAAAGGATCATTGTTGAACAGAGAAAATAGAATGTAAACTCCTATTTCTTTCAATGAAGTTCTTCTTCTTTCTCAACCTTTCTTATTTGTTAGATTGTAGTATAGATTTTTGAAAATTAACAGTCACTAGCATTTGAACTTAAACTAGCGGTCCGAGTCATTCTTGACTTGCTTTACTGGGACTTGACTGGGACTTCCTAAATCCTTTCCCGAATTCTAGCTATCTAATTCAAGTAAATGGGAAACTGGACTTGGTGAAAGCATCTGATCCATCACCCGTTGTTCCCGGGGGTGCTAGAGCACTTGCATTAATTTTTCAATACAAGATCAAACATATATAGGTTATTCATTTTAAACATGATATGTCGTTAAGCCGTCATAGGCTAATGCTTAGATTTGGATTTAGTTTCTCTCTACACTAGGTTGTGAAGAATTGGTTTAGAAATGATGATTACTTGAGTCGGACAAACAACGGAGTGAAGATTAATAAACGACATTAGATGACCGCAACTCAACTATTCGTTTATTACTTCCAAAGATTAGACTTGTGTGTTTTCTGAAGGACAGTCGTGATAAGCCACATAACAACCTTTGTCCTAATGCAATCTATTCTCCCTTTGGTGGAATTGAAGCCATGAGATGCAATAGGTAATAATTCAACAAATAAATCATGTAAACAATTTTAAATATAATTTAAACACCGCCTTTATGGCTCTCTCGAGAATGCGGGGAATAAAACAGAGTCCACGAAGACTCGAACAAATTTTTACATGCCAAACATAAGTGAAATCTCGTTAGCATAAGATAAGGAAAATTATAATACACTCTTATAATGTAAAGTGAACAACATTATAGTGGCCAACAACTCAGCACGACAAATCATAACGAAATATTAAGACTAAGCTAATAACATAAATGACTCACGATTCTTCCTTAAAACTCTTTTAAGAGAACAAAATAAAACTGCATGCATAACAATCAAGGAAACCAAGGCAAAAGAAGTGCAAATCAGCAACTAAGTGTGTGAATGATATGCGAATTCGAACAAATGCATCTTTCTAGACTTCGCCAATTCGTAATCATGTAAATCATCAATTTGACATGAACTCTCAAGAATGTGTACACATTGTGAGCGAATAAACACTTGAGAAATATCATTGGAATTAAAGAAATCGCCATGTCATATCATGAGAGACTAAGGCCCATACAGATCACGTTTCAAATAACTTGAACGACTAAATTTTAGCAAAATCTCAAATCTAAAAAAAAATAAAGAAAGAAACTCGGATTTTTATGGAATCGATTCCAAACACAAGCATATTAAACTAGAGTTATAAATTAGAAGAATGATAAAGCAGATACAAAAAAAACTCCATTCAAACCAATCATATTAGGTAGCAAGACCCTAAAGATATCCCAAAAAATAGATAAAACTAAGTCATTGGAATAAGTAAACGAATATGCCATACACAGTAAACTCATTAGTTGATTTGAAGATTTGAACTAACATGAGCAACAACATGAAGCAGTAAATAAATCAAATGGACAGTTAAGACTCATGGAGAAAAAAAACTCAACTCAAAGGATTTTTAAGCTTAGATTCACACAAAGAATGCATTTTACATCTCAAACCAAAACACATCAACAACAAGGCGGCCAGACCCTTGACATGAATAGCAGACCGAACAAGGAGATAGATTCATTCCAAAAAAGGATAATGAATAAACAGAAAGAAGCTTTCATTTTACTAACATAAACGGACCAAAAAAAATTGGTATCGAAGAGAATTTTACCTTTTTTGGGCAGCGAATGAGAGAAAACATGAGCCGAACAACCTCTTCCACAATGCGAACACAGACGCAAATCCAAACACTAAAGAAGATAGAAGAAGAAAAGTTTTTCCTCTATTTCTTTGATTATATTTTTGTATCTCTTTATAGATCGTAACTATTTTGCTATCCACGACCCTTTACTTTAAAGACATTCCAAACAAAAGCTAACTCAAAATTTTCCCTCTCAAAGTTTTCTCTCTAGAAAATTTCCAAGAAACCAAAAGTCAACACCCATCTATGTAAAGGAAAGGAATATTTATAGAAGAGATTAAGTTTTTCGATTTAGGGGTGGGAAGAGGGTCGGATAGGAAATTTTCCAATCCCAATTGAATTTTTCTTCCCTCCCAGATGGGAAAGCTCGCGTATGTCCAAGATTTCAAACAAAATCGTAAGAAATCCGGATGATAGGAGGAAGAAGATGGCCTGGATCGATTTGAGCAACCTCACATTGGACGTGGCGTCCATCAACGCAATTCAAGGACACTGGACTTGGTTGTGGTAGACTGAACGAGCCGTTTGCCCTATTGTATGACTTCACTGGCAGAGCAAAAGGAGAAGACAACGATAGAAAGACACCATGAGTCACTTTCTGTGAACTCTTCCTCACGTTATACCCATTGCCTTTTTCGTGTAGCTGAGTCGCTTGTTGACGCCATTGAAATTGTTGAAGGTTGCTTCTGGGAATTGTACGTTAATTCTCTTTTGTGAATAAGGGAATTGGGTAGGGTTTGAGAGTACGGGCTGGGCCAAAGGGAAATTGAGAGGTGGGAGGAATTGGACTTAAGAAAAAAAAGGGGGAATGGGTTGGCTTATGATTGAAAAGGGTTGCTAGAATTAAAGGAAAATTGGGCCGGAACAAATGAGTTAGAAGGGAAGATTGGATTTTGGCTTAAGGATTTTGCCATTAAATTGCAATTTTGGCCAAATGAACCAAATTGTTAATTAGCAAATTTGGCTAACATTTAAATAAAATGAATTTACATTAATTAATTAACACACGTCTTGATTTTAAAAAAAATAAAATAATTAATTTAATTGTAAACTAATGACTCAAAAAAAATATGACCGTAACTTAAACTAAACTAATTTAATAAAATACTTTCTAAAATCAAAATATTTTGAGACGCTTTTTGAAATATTTATAAAATATACTAATTATGTACGAAATTATATAAAACATATACATTACTTAAAAAGTGACAAAACTTATTTAAAATAACTTGCAAACTTCATATTTTCCTTAATATTTTATTAAATCATTTATTTTAGATCGTTTGAAATTGAAGAAGCTCAAAGATTAATTATTATCTGGAAAGGTCAAAATTGGGTGTCAACAACTTTCCCCCGTTTTACTCGAATTGATTGAACAAATTCAAGGAAAACGAATTGATCAAACCAATTGTGACCAACAACATATTCATCTTTACGAAAGGGATTTGGTATGGACTTAGGAATTATGGCCAAATCCCCGAAATGGGTTTCCTACATATCTCGGGCTTAAAGAGAATTCAAGTCACTTGTAGCTCGATAAGCTTGATTTAACGTACAATTTTGAAAAAATTCAGAAGTCATCTCGGTACCGAATTATGAAGGGACCAAAATGCTTGAGAATAAGATTTAAGGGCGAAAGTTGAAATACGACCGAGTTTACGACATCTAGCCCGCCTACATATCCTTATACATTAGGAATCAGGTTGTTTGTAGTTCGACTCAATCGGTTGAAAATGAAATATATTATTCTAGATAACTTTTGGTTCTGGACAAGAGAAAAATTAATCGAGTATGAAAAAGAGGCTGATGCAACAAGTTGACGGTTCTTTTGATGTCGTGATTTCAAAGAATAAACGATGCAGTTGATGTCAATCTTCTTGTGATGGATAAATATTTCTCTTGCGATGCATTACTCTTTTCCTTGCTATACAAGAACCTTTTTCCTGCGATGCATGGATTTTTTCTCTTGCAATGCATGAATTTTTACGCGATGCATAAATATATTTGTCCTACAATGCATGACTTCTTTTCCGCGGTGCATGAATTCCTTGTCTTGCAAAGCATGACTTTTTCCATGATGCATGAATATCTTTTCTTGCAATGCTTGACTTGTTTTGCCTGATGCATGAATCTCTTCCTGTGATTCGTGACATTTTCTCTCGCAATGCATGAATGTCTTCCAGTGACGCATGACAATTTTCCCGTAATGGATGAATAACTTCTCGCGATGCATGACATTTTTTCCGCAATGCATGACTTCTTTCTCTTGCAATGATTGACTCTTCTTTCCGGCGATGCATGACATTTTTTTTGCAATGCTAAATCTTTCTTGCGATGCATGACATTTTCTTCGCAATGCATGAATCTCTTTCTCACGAGGCATGAGTCAATTTCCCGCTGTACATGTTATTTTTCCCGCAATGCATGAGTATTTTCTCGTGATGCATGACAAAATTCTTTTCTCTTGATGTCATCCTTGGTACCAAACAAAGATAGTGCTTCATCGAGCAGCACATTGATCTTTTGTGTGCCTTTGAATAGTGATATCCTCTCAATGGACAATATATTAAAAATGACCCTCGAAGTAGCAATACCATCTCAAATAACATGACCCTTCAGGTAGTGATATTACCATGTCTGATAATATGATGCAGATAACGCCTTTCAAGCATTTTTAGTAGATGAAAAGGCGTAAAATATCTTTCCTCGATGTTTTCATTTGTTTCTTCTTTGAACATAGTTGGACGTTCATTATAGACTTCATTTTGTTAGACATTGAATGAAATAATGTTATTCATATTTCCAAGTCTTCGATATAAGCAGCATAAAATATTTCCTAAAGACCTGCATCGACAGAAAAATTATCAATTTTTGGGAGCTATTCCTCTTTTTGACTTCTCCCTATTCATCGAATGGAGGAATTTGCGAATTTCAAGGTAAACCTATAAACTTTTATCTATAGAAAAGTTATTAGTTTTAAAATGAACTGATATGTGTCGATTTGTTTGGTCACCTGCTCCTTGTCCTGCTATCTTCGGTTGATTTTTCTGATCTCTCGCCTCTTGATAGATAATACAAAGTATTTCCATGTAAAAATAATTGAAAAAATGAAGGATAGTTTTAGAAAAAATAGGCTTTCAAAAGGTAGTATTTGGAAAAGATCACTGTCAGGTGTCGTGTCACGTCAAGCTTAGAGAACTTCTTAGAGACAGATGCCTGAGGTTTATCTAATTCTTTGCTACAAAGTATTAAAATTTGTTCCAAACTATTCATAAACCCATGTTGAAATTTTGAGATCATTCTCAAATTTTTGTCTCAGTTACCTGTCGGTGGGCCAGTCACAGAATTTTTGGTATCTCTTCAAAAATTCTCTCCCAGTTGTGAATCTCAAAGTAATTCCAGTCTTGATTTGTTGAGGCAAAATCTTTTTCTTGAGAATTTTTGAGTCCCACTCAAAAATTTTATCCCAATTTCTATTATAAAGAAAAATAGAAATCTTATGAGAGATATGACCGAACTGTTGAGGCGCCTACGTATCATGTTGAGCAGGAATTAGGCCAAACGTAGTTGTTCCTCAAAGGTTAACAAAAGTAAGAAAATTACAAATTAATGTGCCGAGGCTGACATAGGCCGCCTACGTATCTTATTCTTAAAAATTCAGGTCGGACGTAGTTTAAATTTGAAGAAATATTAAGAGGGATAAAAGGGGTGACCGAGACTGACATGGGCTGCATATGTAACTCATTCATGATAATTCAGGTCAGACATAATTCATTACAAGAGGTATAGGGTTCTAAACAAAATGATTACTTGCTCATACAACAATTACGAGGAAATATCAAAAACAAAGATTGAAGTTTCACACATAATATCTCTTGACAACATCTGAGTTGATCAGTTTCGGCCATTGGGTGTCATCCACCTTCAACAAGACAAAAGAACCTCTCGACAATACCTTGCGAACTAGGTAAGGTCCTTTTCAATTTAGTGCAAATTTCCCTTTGTACTCATCCTGATGAAGGAAAATGTGCTTAAGTACCAACTGACCAACTTCAAAAATTCTGGCTCTGACTCTTTTGTGGAAAGCGTGAATCATTCTCTATTGATACAGTTGACCATGACAAACAACAACAATTTTATTTTCCTTGATCAATGTTAACTGATCGATATGTTAGAGACCCATAAGAGTTATTCAACTCATTTTCTTGGATGATTTTCAAGGACGGTATCTTAACTTCAGCGGGTATGAATGCTTTTGTTCCATATACTAACAAGTATGGAGTAGCTCCGATCGATGTTCTGACATTCGTTTAGTATCCTAACAAAGAATATGGCAACATCTCGTCCCAACCTCGGTACTTGTCAATCATCTTTCTTATAATCTTTTTGATGTTTTTATTGGCAACCTCTACAGCTCCATTCATTTGAGGTCGATAAACGGTTGAATATAGATGAATAATCTTAAACTGCTCATGCATATCTCTCATCAAGTAACTATTGAGATTTGCACCATTATCAGTAATGATAGATTCTAGTACTATAAACCTACATATCAGATTGTTCCAGACAAAATCAACTACAACTTTCTTAGTCATTGACTTGTGCGAAGCTGCTTCCACCATTTTGGTGAAGTAGTCAATGGAAACCAAAATGAATCGGTGTTCGTTTGAGGCAACTGACTCTATTGGACCAATGACATCGAGGCTCCAAGCTAAAAACGGCCAAGATGAACTCATAACATTAAATTTGTGAGGTGGAACTTGAATCAAATCACCATGCACTTAACATTTATGACATTTGTGCACAAACTTGTAACGATAATGCTCCATATTCTTCCAAAAATAACTGACTCAAAGGTCTTCCTTGCTAGAGTGAGTCCATTTATGTGTGTACCACAATCTCCAACATGTATTTGTTCTAGAAGCTTTACAGCTTCAATGGCATTAACACATATGAGAAGACCAAATTTGGAGTCCTCCCATAAAGGATTCCTTACTTAGAAAGAAATTGAGAGACATATGGAATATCTACTTCTTCTGGTTAAATGTTACATTCTCGGGATGAATACCGGTCTCTAAATAATTCCTTCTATGAAAATACCAAGGCAGACCATATGGTTCCGCTTCAATATGTGAACAGTGGACTAGCTTCTCCTTTACATCTATATCCAAAGGATCGATATAATAAGTATCTGGAAGTTTAATCATTGAGGTGATGGTGGAAAGAGCATCAGCCAACTCATTCAATTATTAGGAGTGTGTCTAAACTCAAACTTGCAGAATTTCTTGTACAATTTCTGTATGTTTCGCACGTACGATGTGATCTTTAGGTTCTTCATAGCCCATTCTCTTTGAACCTGATGAATCAGCAAGTCTGAATAACATTCAAGTCAATGGGCATTTTCAAACCAAGAATGCAAGCTTCCATATTTTTCCCAATTATTGTGCAATCAAATCGAAGTTTGGCCGCTATAGGATAGTGCTAACCGGATTCTCATACTAAGATCGCTTCGATACCCCTCCCTTGGTGATTTTTCCCTCCATCAAAGAATACCCTCCAACCAGGGTATGCTTCAGAAATATCTTCACCTATAAATAATACCTCTTCATCGGGGAAATAAGTCGTGAGCAGTTCATACTACTCATCGTTAGGATTTCTGCAAGATGATTAGCCAAGGCTTGTGCTTTTATCGCCTTCTAGATCACATACACAATATCAAATTCACTCAAAAACATTTGCCATTTAGCCAACTTTCTGTTCAGCATCGTCTGTTGGAAAATATACTTCAACTAGTCCATCCTAGAAGTGAGGTATGTGGTACAAGAAGACAAAGAACGTCTCAACTTTTGACAAATCCAATTCAAAGCACAACACATTGTCTCCAAAACAGTATAACGAACCTCGTATGGAGTGAATTACTTGCTCTGGTAATAAATGACTCAATATTTCCTCCCTGTCTCGTCATGTTGACCAAGTACGCTCCCAAATGTGTTATATAAGACTAACAAATATAGCAACAACAAACTCCTTTCTCGTGGAGAAACTAACATTGCTGGATTGGACAAATAATTCTAGATGACATCAAAAGCACTCTGAGATTCTTCGGTCCACTTTGTCAAAGCATCATTCTTCAATAACTTGAAGATAGGCTCACACACCTCGCTGGATTGAGATATGAACCAACTAATGTAGTTCAACCTTCCCAAGAAACTCATCACTTCTTTCATAATCTTCGGAGGAGGTAACTCCTGAATTGCCTTAATTTTGGAAGAGTCCAGCTCAATGCCCCTTCTGCTAACTATAAACCTCAAGAGCTTGCCATCTCACACTCTAAAAGAATATTTGGCGAGATTTAACTTTAAATTTTATCGACGTAGGCAATCAATGAATTTCCTCAAATGAGTCATGTTTTTCGAACTCTCGCAGGATTTGATTATGACATCATCTACATACAGATCATTCTCTTTGTGAACCATGTAAAGAAATATGGTTGTGATAGCTCTCATATAAGTATCACCGATATTTTTGAGACCAAATGGAATCACCCTATAATGATATACACGCTAAGGCATAATGAAGGTTGTCTTCTCTGCATCTTCTTCATCCATCAAGATCAGGTGATAACCCGTGTAACAATCTATAAACGATTGAATTTCATGCTTCGCACCATTATCAATTTGAATGTGAATGTTTGGCAATGGAACATTATCTTTTGGACATGCTTTGCTGAGATCTTGGTAATCAACACAATTTCTAATCTTTCCATATTTCTTGGTGAACGAAACAAAAGTGGCCAACCAAGTCGGGTATTGCGTCACTTCAACTAATTAAGACTCAATCTGCTTGGTAATCTATTCTTAAATCATTAAATTAACTTAGGGTTGAACTACCGAGTCTTTTTTTTATTGGATTGATACCTGGATTAATCGGCAATTTATCGGACACCACATTCGTAGTAAACACTAGCATATTAGTGTAAATCCAGAAAAATACATCAATGTATTCTCTAAGCAAACGAATCAGGTCTCTTCTTTGAGCTTCAATCAGACGAACACTAATTTTGACCTCCTTGATGCACTCCTCATCTCCCAGATTCACAGTCTCAGTTTCTTCAAAATTTGGCTTATGTTAATTCTCAAACTGCCGAAACTCTTCAGCAACATGTTTCGATACCTCATTTTCTTTGTCATATTCTTCACCTACGTTATCACTTGCCTCTTTTTGTTCCTTAACCCCATAACATGACATGACATTAGCAGATTTTAAATTAATATTACTGAAATCATAAACAGATAAAGTCAGGAAAGTAAATATAGCAAATAAGTAAATGAACAAAGTTTAAACAAAAGAGGCTTTCATTCAAATTAAAAATCAAGTGCAAACTTTGGCGTGGAGGTACAGTTTTGCAACTTCTCTCCTTGATCAGCATCGGGAATACCGAATGTCTCAGCCTCATCCTCCATGACTGCGTCGACTTCTTTGTCCAATGCTTGATCACCACTCTTATTCTTCATCTCCGCTTCATTATCCATGGGGATGTACCTCAAACTAAACTTCGCTCTTTTGGAGGGAATTTGGATAGGCTCAACAACTCCTTGGAAATTCCTTCCCAATCAAAACCTGATTTGAATATGTTCTAAAGCATCACAATAGCGATCATTTTGTACACAATAGGCATAGGTGGATGTGGAGCCAAATCATCACCAGTGGCATTTACCAGCTTCACCGTTAGCAGCCTCAGGAAACCTCATCGACGATTGGCGCATACCCACTGGAATGGATTTATTTACTCTAAATAACCAACTCTTGCTCCTTCTAGACAAATTTCATTAATTGGTGAAGGGTAGAAGGCACAACCCCATCAATGTGGATGAATGGCCTCCCCAAAAGCAAGTTATAACTAGTGTTAATGTCCAACACCTGGAACTCCACGCTGAACTATGCAGGACCCATCTACATATTCAAGTTTACTGCCCCAATGTATCGCTTTGCACCCCATCGAAAGCTTTCACATTGACTTGATTCTGTTAAAGCTTTCCCAAGTCAAATCTTAGCTGTCTCAGAGTCGAGAGTGGGCAAATATTGAGACACAATCCATCATCTACCAAGACGTGGTTTATAACCTTATCTCAACACCCAATGGTAACATGCAGAGCTTTGTTGTGCATATTCCCTTCAAAGGAAAGCTCTTAATCACAGAAACTGATTGGATGTCCTCAGATGACCTGGTTGATCATTGGTTAATCAAAGTTCGCCTATGTGACTTCGAACTCATCAATAGGGCCCATACAAATATGTGAGCCTAAGTATTTTCTAGATACTTCATAATTGAATAATCCTTTGGCTACATTTTCCTCCATAACTCTTCAGCCTCAGCCTTACTTATCGGTCTCTTTGTTTTGTCCTTCTTTTGCCCCCCTTGAGCCAACTCTTCCGGTGTGTAGAATCTACTTAACCTACTTATACCTTGAGTGGAAGTTGTTCTAGTCACAAGCCTTGGTCGGGCATGAGTTTCTATTGGCACTAGGCAATAACCTTCTCGGGTGTTAGAATCACAAACTCATTCTTCTCTCTGATGCGTAATAAAGCTACAACCCTTTCCAGTTTGTCATGAGCGATCAAAACAATCGCCTTAGTCACGCACCAATCATCATCTCTCTCTATCATATTGATAGTGACAGCCCCATGGTTCGGAAAAGGATTACTATTGACGGTTGGCGTAACTGTCTGGAGAGAGACCACTTTATTGTCAATCAGGTCTTGGCTCTTATGCTTAAGGTTAATACAATCCTCGGCATCATGTCCAATACTGTTGGAGTGATACGTGCACTTCTGATTAAGACTGTAAAACCTGGAGCTGGTGTCCACCGGCTTAGGCCCCACTAAATGAATATATCCTGCTGCAGCCAATCGCTCGAACAACTTTGTTTGTCTTTCGACGAGCGAAGTAAAAATTTTGTTGAGTTTTTTCTCAAATTTGGGATGAGGGGGATCTTAGTTTCCTTGTTCAGGGGGTGAATCTATCGATAATTTAAGGCAGTAGAATGGGGGGCTTGATATCTTGGATATGGGATTGTTTGGTAATTTGGCGATGGAGCTTGGTAGTTCGGGGGGATATTTTGGTAAACTGGAGATGGGGCTTGATATATCAGGGGAGGCATTTGGTAATTTGCTCGAACGTTGGCATAATTGGGATAAACATTCCGATAGTGATGAGATGTAGTTTGGTAAATCGGAGGGGAATTTTGGTAAATAGGAGATAGAGTTTGATAGGTGGGAATGGGAGTATTTTGCTAAGTGGGAGGAGGGGCATTTTGGAAACTGGGGAAGGGGTAATTTGATAATCAGCTTGTGCATAAAAATCCAGGTATGAACTCTGTGAAAGTCAAGAACGACCTTAGTATGACGAGGATCTCCTTGTTGTCTTCTTCCCCTCGTAAGAGATAGCGGACACAACTTCTCTTTTCTTTTTAAACAAACCCGATAATACGGGTGATGCAGGAACATAAGCAATATTCCTCATTCTCAATCCATCTTCGATAGTCTCACCTACTTTGACTATTTCAGCAAACATTGCTCCAATGAGCAATATAATTTTGTCATAATATTTGGGTTCCAGAACCCTCTTAAACACTTCAATGATTTCCTTTTCCGACATAGGAGCGAGAAATCAAGTGGCCTCTTTTCGCCACATATATGCGTACTCTGTGTAGTATTTATTGGATTTTTCTTTCATCTTTACTAAAGAATAACTATCTGGGACAATCTCCACGTTACAAGCGAATCGTTCAGTGAAATCCTTAGCCAGGGCATTTTTAGCTAGGCCACTTCCTTGTTTCATGAGAAGTAAACCACTCTAGATCCTCTCCCCTCACACTTCGGGAAAAGAGTCCCATCAGTACAACTTTATGTCTCACAATTCCCACAAGCAAGTCACAGTAGAACCTTAGGTGCGCTAAGGGGTTCCGTATCCCTCCCAAAAAATCAAATTTTGGCACCTTGAACCCTTTCGAGAGGTCCAAATATGAGTAAATGCATAAATCCTCATAGCTCAATCCGGCGACCTCAAGAATACATTACATCTCTTTCATTGCCTTACGAATATCTTCTTTGAAGTCTACCTTTGTAGTCTCTTCCTTTAACTTCCAATCTCTTTCTTACTCTTCATAGTGATCGAGCTCAGAACCGTTAGCATCATGCTCACTGGGAACGGGGATTTGGAAAGTGATTTTTTGGGGTAGAAGTGGAGCGACGGAGGGACTCGGGGCATTTTGGGTGGTTTGGTAATTTTGAAGGAATATTTGCGGATTGGTGTATTTATTTTGGTGATGGAGGGATGTTTGGAGGTTGTATATATTTTGGTTTTATAGGGGTGTACCATCTTGGTGGGTGGCATTTTGAGGGGGAGGGGGTATTTGAGGAGGGTGGGCTTTGATAGGAAGAGGAGCTATACTGAAGATTCTGAATGGTTAGGTCAACGATCTAAAGATTCTGAGAAGGAGTAGAAAGTGGGTTCTGAGCTTGTTCCACATTTGAAGAAGAAAATTACTGCAGAGGCCATCCATCTGTCGAAGCATTGACAGCAAAACCCGGTGGAGGCAGATCTTGTATCCTTTGCATCTCAATCCTCATCTCGGCAATCAGCTGCATGATTAGTTCATTTTGATCGGTGATGGAGGGTTGAGCCACCACGCCATCAGTAAAACTAATTTCTTTGTTTTTATCACATGTTGTTGCTTTTTCCTTATGTTAACCTTCATCGGGAAATGAATCTATGGGGCCTTTAGATCTAATGAAATAGGGATGATCAGTCAGCTTTGTCGACACAAACAAGTTTTGAGTACTTATGGAAGGAAAATAACTCAAAGGCAAATTTGTTAGTTTGAGTTCAGAATACACAATTCAAAATGGCATATTTGTTTGCTTCAATTCAGAATACAGAATGCAAAATATCACATATAGAGCATCTAAACACAGAAAATTACTTTGTTTGAGGACATGCTAACCCACGAGTAATGGGGGACTGATTTTTGAATAACTAGAAATTTGCTTAATTTAATTTGGGACTATCTCAGAAAGGTTAAATCACGTTAAGTTATGGTTTTCTTGTTGCATCTCTTTCGGCATCCGTTGATCTAGATCTCACATCTCCTTATAGAATGAAAGGGGGAGAATAGAACTTTTGAAAGATAGGCGCCGGACCTTGAAAGGTTGCCTACGCATTTCACAAGGATAATACAGGTCCTACGTAGCTCGAGTTCAAAAGGAAAGACTTATTTTAATTCATTCATTCTCAACAATTACTAGGAAATTGAAAAACAAACCATAAAGCTTCTAAAGATAAATGTGACTCAATCTCAACTATTCTTCTCCTTGTCGTTGCATTAGTCGTAGAGGACAACCTCAAGTTGAATCTTTCCCATGTTAAACGAGGGATTCCGCGTCGTTGTGAAATTCAAGACAATTTTTAATGCTATGATCAGTGGCCTGGTGGTAGGGGAAATGTTTCCAAACTTCACTTCCAAGGGAATATAATACACTTATATCTTTATGGAGACTCCCTTTTGAACAAACTATAAGTAGACCTCCAGCATTGTTTTCTTGAAAGGCGTGAAGGAGCAACGATAGAAATCAGTCTTCTAAGTGACCGGCATATAGAACCTTGGTTATCACACGCTATGTTTTGGCATTTGAACATTTGAAACTTAAGACTTTGGGACTTTTGGTCGGACAATTTTGGGGTAGTGACTTACACTTTATAGATATTTTTTGGAGATTTTGAAAGGGAGTGGGTCAAAATATCCGCATTCAAAGTAATAATATCACATAAGCAATTAAATCATACAAGTGGCTAACGCGCGTCCTAAACAAGTAAGGGGGGACCATTTTGTGCCAAGGGTAGGCCTAGCGCATTTGAAAGATGTATTGTAGATTTGAACCATTTAGTTACCCCCTCCCCCCAAGTAAATTTCGCATATAAGAAATAATGTTCAAAAGGGGGAAGTCAAACATGGGAAATAAGGGACAAATGAAAAGAAATGGACCACGAAGAGGTCATTTGAGAGCGTAAGCATATCGATATACAAGAAAGGAAAGCCTACACAAGGGCTGATAAACATAGAAATACATATAGAAAAACCTACACAGGGGCGAAATCCACTACGCGGTCCTTGATGGCCCTGCTTCTGTGCTTCTTCCCTGTGTCTTGTGTTGCTGAAAAGTGTACCGTAGCGTCAACAGGTAACCCTCTCTTAGGCGTCCTTTTTCTTCCCTATCCTGGTATTGCATCTCATCAAAATTATCTTCAACCCATAAGTGAGGCTCATCAATATTGTGCCTTAATCTTTCCAATTCATGAGTTTTATTCTCGAGAGCACATTGATTTTAGAGAAATTTGGCGTGCATTTCTTGAGCTTCCCATTTTTACTCTCTTAGCTCGGTCACAACTTTGGCCTCTTTGTCTTCCACGCTACGACAACTATTTGACACTGGAGGGAGATACTTTGTATATCATTTTGCAACAAAATCCTGTAAGCTTCATCATATTTGGTGTCAAATAAATCTAGAGCAATGGTGTCTTTGTTCATTCGTAAGGCCCTTTTCCACTCCATTGGCCTTTTCATAGCATCATCCACTTTATCGTCCCCAATGTCATACACGTAGATACGATAGTATGCCTCTCGAGCCGTGACTTGCTTTCTCCCAAACTGTCTTAGGACTCGGAAGAGTGCGTAAGAACGGATTCCCTGAATACCTCGTAGTAGAAGCACGAGTTGTCTGTGGCCCCCTATAACGACATCCTTTGAGATGAAGCGATCGAGAATCCATTGGTTATCTTCTTCCCTTAAAGATGTGAACCCATCTTCCTCTAGTCTTTCGGTTCTCCAGATTATCCCAATACAACATATCATTCACATACCTAAGAGTTTTTTTATCATCGAGGATATGTAGTTGTTGAGTTGCATGTCCCCTCACCAAATGGCTTACTATCCACCATTGGAGGAGTAAGTTAGGGATTAAGATTTCTTCTTGTTTACTTACTCGTCTTTCCAACCCTATACCAACAATGTCAATGTCATTCCGAATTTCCTCAACTATCGGGGTAATTTCCACTGTTCCAAATCAAAACTCCATTTTTTTGTTGTCCCAATAACATGTGAGGACTTGAATCAGCTCGGCTCAACCAACCATGTTGAGTAGTTTGGTTAGAGCCCCTACATATTTGTTATAGGTTCTTATGTGATCCCCATCAAGGTCATTATACCACATATTGAACAATACCGGGGCTTCCACAACCATGTCAAAACAAAACACAATTAAGCGTCCCCACCCAAAATTAGGTTTCCACACATACATCTTTCAAATGTCAAACAACATGATATGTCGTAGGTCAGAGACCTTGGACATTATTTTGGCGGTTTCACTAAAGATTAACCTATATATGTTTGATCTTGTATTGAAAAATTAATGCAAGTGCTCAAGCACCCCGGGGTATAACAGGTGATGGATCGGATGCCTTCACCAAGTCAAGTTTCCCGGTTACTTGAATTAGATAACTAGAATTCGGGAAAGGATTTAAAAAGTCACCGTCAAGGAAGTCAAGATTTCCTCGGACCGCTAGTTTCAGTTTAAATGCTAGTGACTATTAATTTTCAAATATCTATACTACAATCTAACAAAGAATAAAGGTATAGAAAGAAGAAGAACTTCAGTGGGTTTACATTCTATTTGCTCTATTCAACAACGAGTCATTCATGCCCTTTTATAGTAAGCTCACCGACTTAACAAAAGTAGGGTGTTAAAAAATAACAAAAGTCTCACATCAGTGGTTAATGAGAAGGGTGGACTCCTTATAAGGATTGGAAAATCCTCCTCCTTTTGAGCTAGCTTTTGGGGAGTAAGTTAGGCCTATGACCTACTTTAACACGGACACTGATGATCGACCACATAGAAGGTGGATCGAAACCTATTTTTTACCAAGAACTTTCTTTCTAATATCAGTGTTTTCCAATGAGCTTGTAGAATGTCAATGAATTTGCTAAAAGATTAAGCCATTAACAAAACACTTCATACAACATTTTTGCTCACAAAATCTACTCTGAAAAGAGAGCATTTTCATATCAAATAAAAATAATCTTTCACAATCTATAATCCCAGAATAAACTTTAAGCTGAAATGAAAAATACAAACAAATACATAAACAATTCAAAATACTACCATGAAGACTTAGACCTAAAAATTTAAGAATAGATCAACACCTTCAGTTTCTCAAATAGCCATCAGTTTTGCCAATCTCTTTGCCAACTTTATAACGATCTCCAAACCTAACCCCATAAACCCATAGACAAGTTGAAAATTTCACGATGAATAGTGTTGACATATTAGATTCATATCCTGCAATTTTCAAAATAGCTAAAAAAAAAACCGCTTCTCTAACATAATGATCTTAGCCTTCAATGTCAGGCTACAAAATTTCAAGTTGGGAATTGAATCCTCGAGGTAATTGATAAAATTCTCTGAAAAATTAGGATATAGAATCAATTCCCAACTTGAAATTTTGTGTCCTGGCATTGAAGGATAAGATCATTATGTTAGAGAAGCATTTTTTAGCTATTTTGAAAATTGCAGGATATGACCCTAATATAATCAACCCTATTCATCTTGAAATTTTCAACTTGTCTATAGGTTTATGGGGTTAGGTTTGGACACCATTATCAAGTTGGCAAAGAGATTGACGAAACTGATAACAATTTGAGAAACTGAAGGTGCTGATCCATTCTTAAATTTTTAGGTCTAAGTCTTCATGGCAACATTTTGAATTGTTTATGGTTTTGTTTGTATTTTTTATTTTAGCGAAAAGTTTATTCCGAGAATAGAGATTGTGAAAGATTATTTTGATTTGATATGAAAATGTTCTCTTTTTCAAAGTAGATTTTGTGAGCGAATTTGTTGTATGGAGTGTTTTGTTAATGACATCATCTTTTAGCAAATTCATTGACATTCTACAAATTCACTTGAAAACCTGATATTAGGAAAAAAAGTTATTGGTAAAAAATAGGTTCTGATCCACCTTCTACGTGGTCAATCATCACTGTCAATGTTAAATTAGGACTTAGGTCTAACTCACACCTAAAAACCTAGCTCAAAGGAAAGAGGATTGCCCTAGCCTTATAAGGAGTCCACCCATCTCATTAACCACTGATGTGAGACTTTTGTCATTCATTAACACCCCACTTTTGTTAAGTCGGTTAGATCACTAAAAAGGGCAAGAAAGGCTCATTGTGGAACAGAACAAAGAGAATGTGAACTCATATTTCTTTCAATGAAATTATTCTTCTTTCTAAACCTTTCTTATTTGTTAGATTGTAGTATATATTTCTGAAAACTAACAGTCACTAGCATTTGAACTTAAACTAGCGGTCCGAGTAATTCTTGACTTGCTTGACGGGACTACCTAAATCCTTTCTCGAATTCTAGCTATCTAATTCAAGTAACTGGGAAACTGGACTTTGTGAAGGCATCCGATCCATCACCCATTGTTCCCCTGGGCGCTCGAGCACTTACATTAATTTTTCAATACAAGATCAAACATATATAGGTTATTCATTTTAAACATGATATGTCGTTAAAACGTCTTAGGCTAATGCTTAGATTTGGATTTGGTTTCACTCTACTCTAGGTTGTCTAGAATTGGTTTAGAAAGGACGGTTACTTGAGTCAGACAAACAATAGAGTGATGATTAATAAACGACGTTAGATGACCGCAAGCCAACTTTTCATTTATTACTTCCAAAGATTAGACTTCTGTATTTTTTGAAGGACAGTCGTGGTAAGCCATGTAACAACCTTTGTCCTAATGCAATATATTTGTTCTTTGAATGAATTGATGACATGACATGCAATAGATTATAATTCAACAAATAAAAAAAGTAAATAATTTTAAATATTAAACCATCGCCTTTATGGCTCATTCGAGAATGCGGGGAATAAAACAGAGTCCACGAAGACTTGGACAGATTTTTACGTGCCAAACATAAGTGAAATCTCGTTAGCATGGGATAAGGAAAATTATAATACACTCTTATAAACCAAAGTGAACAACATTATAGTGGACAAAAACTCAGCACAACAAATCTTAACAAAATATTAAGACTAAGCTGATAACATAAATGACTCTTACGATTCCTCCTTAAAACTCTTTTAAGAGAACAAAATAAAATTGTATGCATAATTTTATCAAGGAAATCAAGGCAAAACAAACTGCAAATCGTCAACTGAGGGTGTGAATGATATGAGAAGCCGAACAAATGCCTCTTTCTAGACTTCGCCAATTCCCAATTCTCATGTAAATCATCAATTTGACATGAACTCTCAAGAATGTGTACATACTGTGAGCGAATAAACCACTGAGAAATATCATTGGGATTAAAGAAATCGTCATGTCATATCATGAGAGACTAAGGCCCAAAGAAATCACGTTTCAAATAACTTAAACAACTAAATTTTAGTAAAATCTCAAATTTAAAAAAATAAAGAAAGAAACTCGGATTTTTATGGACTCGACTCCAAAAACAAGAACATTCTACTAGAGTCTAAAAGTAGAAGAAAGATAAAGCAGGTATAAAAAAACTCCACTCAAACCAATCACATTAGGCAGCAAGATCCCAAAGATATCCCAAAAAATAGATAAAACTAAGTCATTGGAATAAGTAAACGAATATGCCATACACAGTAACTTTATTAGTTGATTTGAACATTTGAACTTACATGAGCAACAACATGGAGCAGTAAATAAATCAAATGGACAGTCAAGATCATGGAGAAAAAAAATACTCAACTCAAAAGATTTTTAAGCTTAGATTCACACAAAGAATGCATTTTACATCTCCAACCAAAACACATCAACAACAATGCAGCCAGACCCTTGACATGAATAGCGGGCCGAACAAGGAGATAGATTCATTTCAAAAAAGGATAATGAATAAACAGAAAGAAGTTTTCATTTTACTAACATAAACGGATCAAAACGAATAGGTATCGAAGAGAATTTTACCTTTTTTTGGGCAGCGAACAGAGACAGCAAGAGCCAAACAACCTCTTTCACCACACGAACACAGACGCAAAGCCAAACACAAGTGAGGCAATATGTTCGAACGAAATACCAAACCTAAAACACTAAAGAAGATAGAAGAAGAAAATGTTTTCCTCTGTTTCTTTGATTATATTTCTGTATCTCTATATAACTCGTAACTTTTTTGCTTTTCCACTACCCTTTACTCTAATAACTTTCCAAACAAAAGCAAACTCAAAATTTTCCCTCTCAATGTTTTCTCTCTAGAAAATTTCCAAGAAACCAAAAGCCAACTCCCATCTCTATAAATGAAAGGAGTATGTATCGAAGGTATTAGGTTTTTCGATTCGGGGGGAGGGTAGGATAAGAAATATTCCAATCCCAAACTTGAATTTTTCTTCCCTCCCAGATGAGAAAGCTGGCGTATGTCCAAGATTTCAAACCAAAATCACACAAAATCCGGATGATAGGGGGAAGCAGATGGCCTGGATCGATTTGATCGTCCTTGCACTCGACATGGAGTCCATCCACGCGATTCAAGGACACTGGACTTGGTTGTGGCTGACTTAATGAGTCTCTACCCCTATTGTATGACTTCACTGGCAGAACAAAAGGAGAAGACGATGACAAATAGACACCGTGATTCACTTTCTGTGAACTCGTCCTCACGTTATACCCGTTGCCTTTTTTGCGTAGCTCATCGCTTGTTGATGCCGCTTGAAATTGTTGAAGGTTGCTTCTGGGAATTGTACGCTGATTCCCTTTTGTGAATAAGGGAATTGGGTAGGGTTTGAGAGTATGGGCTGGGTCAAGAGAAATTAATTGGATTTAAGAAGAAAAAAAAAAGAGGAAATGGGTTGGGCTATGATTGAAAAGGGTTGCTGGAATTAAAGGAAAATTGGGCCGGAACAAATGAGTTAGAAGGAAAGATTGGATGTTGGCTTAAGGATTTTGCCATTAAATTGCAATTTTGGCCAAATGAACCAAATTGTTAATTAGCAAATTTGGCTAACATTTGAATAAAATGAATTGACAATAATTAATTAACGCACTTCTTGATTTTACAAAAATAAAATAATTAATTTAATTATAAACTAATTACTCAAAAAAATATGACCGTAACTTAAACTAAACTCATTTAATAAAATACTTACTAAAATCAAAATCTTTTGAGACGCATTTTGACATGTTTATAAAATATACTAATTATGTACAAAATTATATAAAACATATACATTACTCAAAAGTGACAAAACTTATTTAAAATAACTTGAATACATTCCTTCAAATTTTATAAAATTAATTATTTTAGATCATTTGAAATCGAAGAAGCTCGAAGATTAATTATTATTGGAGAAGGTCAAAATTGTGTGTCAACAAATAGCACTTAATTTCCTTCTTAAATCAGCCACATCCCCCATAAATCACTCAACCTAATCAATGTTCAAATTTTTAAAATTTTGAATCAATACTTCAAAATCTTTTGAGATGCTTTTGAAATGTTTATTAGATATACTAATTATGTACAAAATTATATAAATCATATACATGTTTTAAAAAGTGACAAAATTTATTTAAAATAACTTGCAAACTTCTTATTTACCTTAAAATTTTATAAAATTAATTACTTAAGATCGTTATAAATTGAAGAAGCTCAAAGATTAGTTATTATCGGGAAAGGTCAAAATTGGGTGTCAACAACTGTCCCTTGTTTTACTCGGAATTGATACAACAAATTCAAGGAAAATGAATTTACCTAACAAATTTTTAATAAACACATATTCATCTTTAGGAAAGGGTTTTGGTACGGACTTAGGAATTATGGCCAAATCCCGGAAATGGGTTTCCATCATATCTTGGGCTTTGTGAGAATTCAGGTCACTTGTAGCTCGATACGCTTGATTTAATGCACAATTTTGAAAGAAATCACAAGTCATCTCAGTACCGAATTATGAAGGGACCGAAATGCTTGAGAAAAAGATTTAAGGGCGGAAGTTGAAATATGACCGAGTTTATGACATCTAGCCCGCCTACATATCCTTATACCTTAGGAATAAGGCTGTTTATAGTTTGACTCAATAGGTTGAAAATGAAATCTGTTATGCTAGATAACCTTTGGTTCTTGACAAGTGACAAATAAATCGAGTATGAAAAGGAGGCATGTAACCTCTTAACTATAAGTGTGGCGCACTTCACACCCATAATTGAGGACTTACATGGACATAATTTCCAAAGCTATTGATGCATTGTCACTCGGATTGGAAAGAAAAACACATATGCCTTCTGACAGGGGTGTGGTTGATTAGGGTGGAAGTCGCTCCTCTACTCACGTCCTAAGAGTTTTGACACTCCTTTATGGACTATGTCTGAGTTCGCTGCTAAGAAAAAGTTCCACATTGTGCTGTATCCTTTTTTATGTCGTTCACACCCGTGCTTTCTTCTTGAAAATTAATCATTTCGGATGCTCTCGACAGAGACTGAGATAAAACTCATTAGCATAAAAAATGCAATTCAAATGAGAGACAATGTCGTTTACCATGTTGAAACTTAATTGCTCTCCTTCAACATTTGACGTCAAATCCAATGGGTTTTACGTCAAGCAAATAAAGCTTATGTCTTATGTTTGCAATATAATCTTCAATGTATTCTTCATTTGATATCAAAGTAAGTAAAGGCTGATGCAACAAGTTGATGGTTCTTTTTATGTCGTGATTTCAAAGAATAAACGATGCAGTTGATGTCAATCTTCTTGTGACGAATATATTTTCTCTTCTGATGCATTACTCTTTTCCCTGCTATACAAGAACCTTTTTCCTGCGATGCATTGATTTTTTCTCTTGCAATGCATGAAATTTTACGCGATGCATAAATATCTTTCTCTTGGAATGCATGAATTCTTTTACGCGGTGCATGAATCTTTTTTCAAGATGCATGAATTCCTTCTCTTGCAATGCATGACTTTTTCCACAATGCATGAATATCTTTTCTTGCAATACCTGACTTCTTTCGTGTGATACATGAATCTCTTCCCGCGATGCGTGATATTTTCTCCCACAATGCATGAATGTCTTCCAGCGATGCATGACAGTTTCCCCCTTATCCACGAATATCTTCTCGCGATGCATAACGCACTGCATGACTTATTTCTCTTGCAATGACTAACTTTTCTTTCCCGCGATGCATGAAATTTTCTTCGCAATGCATAAATCTTTCTTGCGATGCATGACATTTTCTTTGCAATGCATGAATCTCTTTCTCGCGAGGCATGAGTCTTTTTCCTGTTGTGCATGTTATTTTTCTCGCAATGCATGAATACCTTCTCACGATGCAGGTCTTTTTTTTCTTGCTATGCCAAAATTCTTTTCTCTTGATGTCATCATTGGTACCAAACAAAGATAGTGCTTCATCGAGCAGCACATTGATACAGTTGACCATGACAGACAACACTAATTTTATTTTCCTCGATCAATGTTAAGCATTACTCAACTCAGCTTCATGGATGATTTTCAAGGACGGTATCTCAACTTCAGCAGGTGTGAATGCTTCTGTTCCATATACTAACAAGTATGGTGTACCTCCGATCGATGTTCTGACAATCGTTCAGTATTTTAAGAAAGCATATGGAATCATCTCGTCCCAACCTTGGTACTTGTCAACCATTTTTCTCATAATTTTCTTGATGTTCTTATTGGCGGCCTCTACAACTCCATTCATTTGAGGACGATAAGCAGTTGAATTTCGATGAATAATTTGAAACTGCTCATGCATATCTCTCATCTAGTGATTGTTGAGATTTGCACCATTATCAGTAATGATAGATTCTAGTACTCCGAACCTTCATATCACATAGTTGCAGATAAAATCAACTACAATTTTCTTGGTCATTGACTTGTACGAAGTTGCTTACTCCAATTTAGTGAAGTAGTCAACGTAAACCAAAATGAATTTGTGTCCGTTAGAGGCAGCTGACTCTATTGGACTAATGACATCCATTCTCCAAGCTACAAACGGCCAAGGTGAACTCATAATATTAAATTTGTGAGGTAGCACTCGAATCAAATCACCATGCACTTAAAATTTATGACATTTATGCACAACAGTGTAAAAATAATGCTCCATAGTCATCCAAAAATAACCGACTCAAAGGATCTTCCTTGCTAGAGTGAGTCCATTCATGTGCGTACCACAAACTCCAACATGTATTTGTTCTAGAAGCTTTGCAGCTTCAATAGCATTAACACATCTGAGAAGACCAAAATTTGGAGTCCTCTTATATAGGATTTCTCTACTTAGAAAGAAATTGAGAGTCATGCAGCATATCTACTTCTTCTGGTTAAATGTTACAATCTCGAGATAAACCCCGGTCTCTAAATAATTCTTTTATCAAAATACCATGACAAACCGTCTGGTTCCGCTTCAACATGTGAACAATGGACTAGTTGCTCCTTTACATATATATCCAAAGGATCAATATAATCAGTATATGGATGTTTAATCATTGAGGCGACGGTGGCAAGAGCATCAGCCAACTCATTCTATTTCTGGGAGTGTGTCTAAACTCAATCTTGCGGAATCTCTTGCACAACTTCTATATGTACCGCACATACGGTGTGATCTTTGGGTTCTTCACAGCCCATTCTCCGTGAACCTGATAAATCAGAAAGTCTGAATCTCCAATAACCAGAAGCTCATGAACATTCAAGTCAATGGTCATTTTCAAACCAAGGATGCAAGATTCAATATTTTGCCATATTATTTGTGAAATCAAATTGAAGTTTGACCGCCATAGGATAGTGCTAACCAGTTTCTGATACTAAGACCGCTTCGATACCTCTTCCTTGGTAATTTTCCGCTCCATCAAAGAATACCCTTCATCCAGGGTATGCTTCAGAAATATCTCCACCTACAAATGATACCTCTTCATCGGGGAAATTAGTCTTGAGTGGTTCATACTCTTCATCGACATGATCTTCTGCAAGATGATTAGCAAAGGCTTGTGCTTTTATCGCCTTCTAGATCACATACACAGTATCAAATTCACTTAAAAGCATTTGCCATTTAGCCAACTTTCTGGTCAGCATCGCCTTTTGGAAAATACACTTCTACGGGTCCATCCTAGAAATGAGGTATGTGGTAAAAGAAGACAAATAATGTCTCAACTTTCGAGCAATCTGAGTCAAAGCACAACACGTTCTCACCAAAAGAGTATAACAAGCCTCGCATGGAGTAAATTTCTTGCTCAGGTAATAAATGACTCACTCTTTCTTCCCTGTCTCGTTATGCTAACCAAGTACGCTCTGAAATGTGTAATCTGAGACTGACAAAATAGCAACAACGGACTCCCTTCTCATGGAGGAACTAACATTGGTGGATTGGACAAATAATTCTTGTTTACATCAAAAGCAGTCTGACATTCTTCGATCCTCTTAGTCAAAGCATCCTTCTTCAATAACTTGAATATAGGCTCACACATCTCGCTGGATTGAGATATGAACCGACTAAAGTAGTACAACCTTCCCAAGAAACTCATCACTTCCTTCTTCATCTTCGGAGAAGGTAAATCCTGAATTGCCTTAATCTTGGAAGAGTCCAACTCAATGCCCCTTCTGCTAACTACATATCCCAATAGCTTGCTAGCTCTCACCCCATAAGCAAATTTGGCGGGATTTAACTTAGAATTTTATCGATGTAGGTTATCAAAGAATTTCCTCAAATGAGTCAAGTGGTCCGAACTCTCGCAGGATTTGATTATGACATCACCTACATACAAATCAATCTATTTGTGAATCATGCGATGAAAGATGGTTATCATAGCCCTCATATAAGTAGCACCGACATCTTTGAGACCAAATGGCATCACCCTATAATGATATACACGCTAAGGCGTAATGAAGGTTGTCTTCTCTACATCTTCTTCATCCATCAAGATTTGGTGATAACGCGCGTAACAATCTACAAACGATTTTATTTCATGCTTAGCACAATTATCAATTAGAATGTGAATGTTTGGCAATGGAAAATTATCTCTTGGACATGCTTTGCTGAGATCTCGGTAATCAACACAAGTTTTAATATTCCCATCTTTCTCGGTGACCAAAACAACATTGTCCAACCAAATTGGGTATTACGTCACTTCAACTAATTGAGACTCAATCTGCTTGGTAATCTCTTCTTTAATCATTAAATTAACTCAGGCTTGAACTATCGAGTTTTTTATTTTATCGAATTGAAACCTGGATTAATCGGTAATTTATAGGACACCACATTCATAGTCAACCCTCGCTTGTAAATCCAGACAAATACATCAATGTATTCTCTAAGCAAACAAATTAGGTCCCTTCTTTGATCTTCAGTCACATGAACACTAATTTTGACCTCCTTGACGCACTTCTTTTCTCCAAGATTCACAGTCTTAGTTTCTTCCAATTTCGGTTTATGTTAATTCTCAAACTGCCGAAACTCTTCAGCAACATGTTTCGGTACCTCATTTTCTTTGTCATATTCTTCACCTTCGTCATCACTTACCTCTTTTTGTTCTTTTTCCCCGTGACATTACATGACATTGGCAAATTTTAAATTAATATTACTGAAATCATAAATAGATAAAGCTAGGAAAGTAAAAATAGCAAATAAGTAAATGATCAAAGTTTAGACAAAAGAAGCTTCCATTCAAATTGAAAATAAAGTACAAACTTTGTCCATGGCGGAGGGCCATTTTTCCTTTTTAAACATCACAAGGAAATTTCAAAATTCAAACAATTAAAAACTGTAAAAATGGTAGGTCTCAGGCCTCTTCCAGACTACCACCGATTTTCAAAACATGTATAAACATATGTTATTTCTACCAAGATGTTCGGGGAATCAAGAGTGGCATGGAGGTAAAGTTTTCCAACTTCTCCCCTGGCTTAGAATCGCGGATATCGGATGTCTCGACCTCATCCTCCATGATTGCGTCGACTTTTTTGAACATACCTCGGATTCCTTTCTTAAGGCCATCATTGTTGGAATACTCACAAACCAGGAATGATTGGTACAGATGAGGGATTGGCATGTACAATGCTTGATCACCACTCTTATTCTTCATCTCTGCTTCATCATCCATGGGGATGTACCTCAAACCAAACTTTGCTCTTTTGGCCAGAATTTTGATAAGCTCGACAATTCCTTGGAAATTCCTTCCCAATCGAAACCTGGTTCGAATAAATTCTAAAGCATCACAATAGCGATCATTTTGAAAAAGTAAGAATAGGCGGCTATGGAGCCAAATCATCACCAGTGACATGTACCAGCTCCACCGTGTAGCAGCCTTAGAGAATCTCATCGACAATCGGCGCATACCCATTGGAATAGCTTCCTTCACTCTAAATAACCAACTCCTGCTCCTTCTAGACAAATTTCATTAGTTGGTGAAGGGTAGAAGGCACAACCCCATCCATGTAGATGAATGGCCTCCCCAAAAGCAATATATAACTGTGTTGATGTCCAAAACCTAGAACACCAAGCTAAACTATGAAGGACCCATCTAGATATTCAAGTTTACAGACCCGAATATATATCTCTTTGCACCCAATTCAAAGCTCTCACGTTGACTTGATTCTTTCAAAGATTCCCCAAGTCAAATCTTAGCTGCCTCAGATTCGATAGTGGGCAAATATTGAGACTGGATCCATAATCAACCAAGACGCGATTTATAACCTTATCTCAACACCCAATGGTAACATTCAGAGCTTTGTTGTGCATATTACCTTCAAAGGGAAGCTCTTAATCACATAAACTGATAAGTAGTCCTCGGATGACCTGGTTGATCATTGGTTAATCAAGGTTTGCATATCTGACTGCGAACTCATCAACAGAGCCCATACAAAGATGTGAGCCGAAGTATTTTCTAGATTTTTCACAATTGATCAGTCCTTTGTATACATTTTCCTCCAAAACTCTTCAGCCTAAGATTACTTATCGGTCTCTTTGTTTTGTCCTTCTTTTGCCCCCCTTGAAACAACTCTTCTGGTGTGTAGAATCTACCAAACCTACTTATACCTTGAGCAGAGGCAGTTCCAATCACAATCTTTAGTCAGGCATGAGTTTCTATTGGCACTAGGCAACAACCTTCTCGAGTGTCAGAATCACAAACTCATTCTTCTCTCTAATGCTTAATGAAGCTACAACCCTTTCCAATTCGTCATGAGCGATCAAAACTATCGCCTTTGTCATGAACCAATCATCATCTCTCTCTATCATATTGATTGTGTCACCCCTATGGTTTGGCAAATGGTTACTATTGACGTTGGGCGCGGCTGTATGGAGAGAGACCACTGTTTGGTCAATCAGATCCTGGATCTTATGCTTAAGGTTAATACAATCCTCAGCATCAAGTCCAATACTGTTAGAGTGATACCCGCACTTCTGATTAGGTCTGTAAAACCTAAGGCAAGTGTTCACCGGCTTAGGCCCCACTGGATGAATATATCATGCTGCAGTCAATCGCTCAAACAGCTTTGTTTGGCTTTCGACGAGCGAAGTAAAAATTTTGTAGGGTTTTTTCTCAAATTCAGGACGAGGGGGATCTTAGTTTCCTTGTTGAAGGGGTGGAATCTGACGATAATATGGGGAAGTAGGACATGGGGCTTGATATCTTGGATATGAGATAGTTCGGTAATTTGGTGATGGAGCTTCGTAGTTTGGGGGAATACTTTGGTAAACTGAATATGGAGCTTGATATTTCAGGGGAGGCGTTTGGTAATTTGCCTGAACATTGGCATAATTGGGAGAAACGTTCTGATAGTGATGAGATGGAGTTTGGTAAAGTGGAGGGGAAGTTTGGTAAATTGGAAATGGAGTTTCATAGGTGAGAATGGGAGTATTTTGGTAAGTGTGAGAAGGGGAATTTTGGTAACTAGGGGAGGGGTAATTTGATAATCAGCTTGTTCATGAAAATCCAGGTATGAACTCTGTAAAATTCGAGAACGACCTTGGTATAACGAGGATCTCCTTGGGATCTTCTTCCCCTCGTAAGAGATAGCGGACACATCTTCTCTTTTCTTTTTAAACAAATCCAATCAAGCTAAAAGAGTTTTTATGATTTTCCAATATCGTCCAACACTTCTATCTAATGTGTCCTCATGCATAATATATTCCTCTAGGAAATGTCTCAATGATTTTTCTGCTAGAATATCATCAAATGAAGCATAGACATTGGAAACAAAGGTAGGCTTAATTTCATAAGACCTCAAAGGTTATTGTGAGTACAAATAACTCATTATAAAAATTTCATAAGACCTCAAAGGCTATCGAAGTATTTCTAGTTCTAGAACTTTTATGTATTTCGGGAGCATCGTTAATTTAGCATCAGAGAAATTCTAATGATGTATTTATCATAGTATTTTTACTTCTAAAACTTTTATGTATTTATAGAAATAGTTTAGTAATAGTGTATCCTGTTCTTTAATTTTATAGCAATAATATTTGTTCATTATATTCAGACTATAATAGAGAAAAGTCGTAAGTTTTTTCAAAATCATACATTTTGGGCCCGTGCATAGCACGGACATTTCATATCTAGTATTTAATAATATATATCTAAATGACTTGCACTTTGGGCGCGACCTGGGTCGGATCTTTAAATAAATTTAAGATTTATTTTTCATAATTTATTTTGTACAAATTATTTATTGAAATTTGAATTAATATTGAAATTTTAAATTAAAAAATAGTTTGGTTTGTTTAGAATGGAAGTAAACAAAAAGTTTTGTTTGTTCAGAAGATGAGCAACAAAAGTTATTTTTGCAGAAAGGGGGAGATTAAAGGTTTGTTCTTGCATGAAAAATCATTTGTTCATTGAAAAGAATATAACTATTATGAAAATGCAAAATGGTCTAATGGACCCTTCTACTTTTATGAGTTTGTTTTGTGAATCCTTTAACTCTATATTTTGTCAAGTGGACCATGAAGCTTATGAAAACACAATATTTGAAACAGCTATGATCAATGACAAAACTTAAGTGGCATAAATATCGTTGAGTTGGGAAAATGTGTGAATACAAACACTTCCAAGCGTGTAAATACACTATATTTTATTTTAAAATAATATTTTTTTAAATTAAAAAACTTATTTCTTCATTAACTCTTTCTCTCCCTACCCAACACCACCACCGCCTCACCCCAATTTATCTTCTTCTTCAGCATTCTTCCCACACCTAAACCTAAATTTCTTTTCTTCTTCTTCAACAATATCATACGTCACACCAATTGTCTTTTTTTTCTTCAAAATCATCCGATATGCACTATTTTACTTCTTCTTCTTCAACACTCTATCCTCTTTGCAACAAATTAACATCCCGACCTCTTTTTTCAACCCCATTTTCTAATTTCTTGGTTTTTTATTATTTTAAAAGTTGAAATCATAGCTTGTGTTAGTTAGATTCAAAGTGTAGGTATGATAAAGATTAACGTAAAGGGTGATGGTGCTATTGTAAAAATTGAAAACTCCATTGATAAGCTTAACAAAGAAAAATTTTATCTGTTTGTTATGAATTTGATGCTCAAATTGTGAGCATATGTGAGGATTGACTATTAAAAAGGTTCTGAATTTACAAAAAGTTAGATTATTAATTTTTTATTTTCTTAGTAATATTTAATTTCTTACTTGTTTTTGAAAATGATATGAAATTACACGTGTAAGAGGTTGGATTACGCACAACTATCTGATGAGAAAAGGATTTAAAATATAATTATTTAATGAGTTTAAGATTTAGTTGACAAACTGTTGAGTAGAAGGGCTTGTAATACAAACACATACACGTATAAGGGTGCATTAGACCATTTCACCTTATAAAAAATTACTTATTCGTGAAAAAACATGACTTATGAAAAGTCATATATGTTCATGAAAAATATGACTACTATGAAACGTCATCTTGTTCTACAAATACAAACATATTCAGAAGTAGCTTATTCAATTGCATATATATTTCAGGCTTTATTGTATTATGATAGAGAATTGATTGTCATCCCTTATAGAATATAAATAAACGCAATAACTCTTGACGGATATTGATTTTTCACGCCTCAAAGCTTTAATTTCTCTGTTATTTTTTTCTTTTACGGTTTGAAAAGTAGAGAAATGGTGAAGATTCAAATGACCTTCTAAGCAAGGCGCTAAAGATGAAAAATAAAAAATATACGAATACAATTACTGATAATTTTTTAAAAAAAATTCCGGTTAAAAAAGTGTGACTCATTTGTAAAATGAAAAACATGAATTAAATAGATCTTATTCAAAAAAAAAAATATTTAGCACTTAATCGTCTGTTAATTAAATTAATGAAGTAAGTTCATAATTAGGCAATTTCATAATAATTAAATAATTTTAAAGAGTTAAATATAATAACTTCTTTTTAGAAAGAATTATATAATTAAGTTAACATTGAACAATTAATTATGTTACATGACTACGGTTTAAATTAATTATGTAAAACAATTATTGTTTAAGAAAATGACTTAGTTGGGTGCCACCTTTTTCTATCAAAATTGGTAAGAATTACTTTTCTCCTTTTATACAGATCTACACACTATCTCTCTTCCACAAGTGTTTGATTTTGAAAAATATTTTTTGTTTGAGACTTGTTTTAGAGTCGCCACTTAATTTTATAGAAAAAATAAGAAAATCAATTTTCAAAGGATAAAAACTGTAAATCAATTGAAAATCTTTAAAGGGGTTCGGGGATTCTTTTTAACATTTTAGGAAGGTTTTTACAACGCCTAAAATACTCTCTTACTTGCGATTATCCGACAATTAAAATGTTTGGCTAAAATCAATTAACTTGATTTGAGTTGAAAAGTTGAACTATTTTTAGTTGGAGTTGTTTTTTTTAAGAGAGAAAATGGAATATTATTCTACTAAGCAGGATATTTACTTACAAAATTATTATTTTAAGTTCAAATGAAATTGACTGATTTTAGTTGAATTGTTTAACAAAATGAATGACTATCGAGATTTGAATGTTTCAACTGAAGACTAACGATAAAATATTAGCAAGAAAATAATCGTCGTAAAGTAAAGAGGGAAGGAGCGTTGGGCCCAAGTCTGGTTTCTATCCGTTTAGATCAATATTTGGGCCCGTTTCGTTTCGCTTTGGGCCTTAGGGTCAATTCATCACCTTTCTTTAAATTCTAACAAAAGTAATCAATAATAAAAAGGACAAGGGCTTAGGCCCTAAAACAACAAAATACAAAACTTGAAATAAATAAATAAATTTGGGCTCTTTGACCCAATCTCTTCAACTCTTGGTTCGATATGCATTATTTAATTTCGGGACATCTTCGTCAATTTTCTAAACTAGTCGGCTGACTCGATGAAGAACTTGGGCCTTTATGGCTCTTTCAAGAATGCGAGGAATAAAGTGAAGTCCACGAAGACTCGGGCAGGTTTTACATGCTAAACCCAAGTGATTCTCATTAGCATGGGATAAGAAAAATCTTAATACACTCTTATAATTAAAGTGAACAGCATTACAGTGACCAACAACTCAGCACGAAAAATCATAAAAAAAATATTAAGACTAAGCTAATAACATAAAGGACTCTTACGATTGCTCCTTAAAACTCTTTTAAGAGAACAAAATCATGATGCATGCATAATTTAATCAAGGAAATCAAGGCAAAAGAAGTGCAAATCGGCAACTAAGGTGTGGATGATATGCGAATTCGAACAAATGTCTCTTTCTAGACTCTGTCAATTCCTAATTCTCATGTAAATCATCAATTTGACATGAACTCTCAAGAATGTGTACACATTGTGAGCGAATAATCCACTGAGAAATATCATTGGGAGTAAAGAAATTGTTATGTCATATCATGTGAGACTAACCCCCAAATAGATCATATTTCAAATAACCTTAATGACTAAATTTATCAAAATCTCAAATCTAAAAAAATAAAGAAAGAACCTCGAATTTTTATTTTGATCGGTGATGGAGGGTTGAGCCACTACGACGGAAGTAAGACTGATTTCTTCGTTGTTATCACATGTTGCTGCTTTTACCTTATGTGAACCTTGGTTGGTAAATGAATCTGTAGAGCCTTTAGATCTTATAAAATAGGGATGATCAGCCAATTTTATCGACACAGACCAGTTTTGAGTACCTGTGGAAGGAAAATAACTGAAAGGCAAATTTGTTAGTTTGAATTCAGAATACACAATGCAAAATATCACATATAAAGAATGTAAATATAGAAAATTTCTTTGTTTGAGGACATTCTAACCCATGAGTAATGGGGGATTGATTTTGAATAAGCATAAATCTACTTGTTTTAAATTGGGACTATCTCAGAAAGGTTAAATCACGTTGAGCAAAGGTTTTCTTGTTGCATCTCTTTCGGCATTGATCTAGATCTTACATCTCCTTGTAGAATGAAAGGGGAAGAATGAAACTTTTGAAACATAGGGGCCGGGCCTTGAAAGACTGCCTACGTATCTCACAAGGAGAATTCAGGTCTAACGTAGTTCAAGTTCATAAGGAAAGACTTGTTTTCATTCATTCATTCTCAACAATAACTAGGAAATTGAAAAACAAACCATAAATATTCTAAAGATAAATGTGACTCCATCTCAACCATTCTTCACCTTGTTATTGCATTAGTCATAGAGGACAACCTCAACTTGAATATTTCCCATGTTAAACGAGGGATTCTACGTCGTGCTGAAATTCAAGGCATTCTTTAATGCTATGATCAATGGCCTGGTGGTAGGTGAAACATTTCCGAACTTCACTTCCAGGGGAATATAATCTTTTGAACAAACTGCAAGTAGACCTACAGCATTGTTTTCTTGAAAGGAGTGAAGGAGCAAAGATAAAAATCAATCTTCTCAGTGAGCGGTATATCGAGCCTTGGTTAATCACATGTAATGATAATGTCGTCATCCCACCTGTTCATAACTATGTCAGTATCGAATAGGTAGTGAACTACAGTCTTAAACTCCACACATTTTTCTATTGTGTGCCCTTTTTGGCTGGGATGACACACACAGGTCTTGCGAATGTCCCTCGATCCAACTTTGGAAGTGATTCTCCCACTAGGTTTCATAATACCTTAGTCTGAAGGCGCTCGTAGATGATAGCACACATCATGACTTCCACTCTTACACAATACTTTTGAAAATACGTCTCTAGTGATCTTTTTGTTCCCCTCCGCCAGACGTCCTTGAAAATGAGCTTTATCGACAATCTCTAACTCGTTGATGTCCTCTTCAGTAGCTCCAGGGTGATTGTCTTTGGGACCACTAGTGACTTTTTGGAGGAAAAAAAAAGGCATTATCTGTGTTTCTCCTCAAGCTTCATAGTTATGTCCTCGTTGAAAGCCTTATTTTCCCTCCCAATTGTGCCATCTTAGTCGCCAACTACTCATCTAGTGCTGCAGTTTTTTCTTGCGCATTTGTGGTGGCTAGGTCAACTTCTATTTCTCTCTCTCCCATCTCTAGAGCCTTTTGTTTGAACATCTACAATTTCATCCTCAAATCCTTCCCATTTGGATCTGTCTCGATGTTCTTTCCTTTCTCCATCTTGGCTGCCAAATCTTCGTTTAGCGTCGTAGTTGCGTCTTTGAAGACTGTTGTGGCGATTTCAAATTTTAACCCCCTTTCTCTAGTTTCTTGGATCTTTTGTGTAACCCGTTGCAATTTCCTATACAATCCTCTCTAGTTGGTCCTATCTTGGTGTTCTTGCCTTTTTTCATAGCTATATTTTACTTTTCCTGAGATGATAAAATAATGTTTTAGTATTTGACCATTTGAAACTCGAGACTTTGGGAATTTTGGTCGGACAATTTTCGGGTAGTGACTTATACTTTTTAGATATTTTTTGGAGATTTTGAAAGGGAGTGGGTCAAAATATCCGCATCCATAGCAACAATATCACATACGCAATTAAAGCATACAAGCGACCAACACGCGTTCAAAACAAGTAAGGGGGGCCCATTTTGTGCCAAGGGTAGGCCTAGCACATTTGAAGATGTATGTGTAGATTTGAACCATTTAGTTATCCCCCCAAGCAAATTTCCCATATAAGAAATAATGTTCAAAAGGGGGAAATCAAACATGGGAAATAGGGGACAAAAGAAAAGAAATGGCCCATGCAGAGGTCATCTGAAAGCGTAAGCTTACCTAAAATCAATAAAGGGAAGTCCAGACAAGGGCTGATAAAGATGGAAATACATAGAAAAACCCACACATGGGCGAAATCCACTACG
Organism: Solanum pennellii; assembly: GCF_001406875.1. NCBI lineage: Eukaryota > Viridiplantae > Streptophyta > Magnoliopsida > Solanales > Solanaceae > Solanum > Solanum pennellii. The sequence continues at coordinate 65,403,563 of NC_028646.1, forward strand.
CGGACCCTGATGGCCCTGCTTCTGTGCTACTTTCCTGTGTCTTGTGTTGTTGAAAAGTGTATCGTAGCTTTCAACAGGTAACCCTTGCTCCGGCGTCCTTTTTCTTCCCAATCCTGGTATTGCATCTCATCCAAATTATCTTCAACCCATAAGTCAGGCTCATCAAAATGTGTTTCTTGAGCTTCCCATTTTACCTCTCTTAGCTCGATCACAGCTTTGGCCTCTTTGTCTTCCACGCTGCGGCAATTATTTGGGACTGGAGATGAGATACATTGTATATCATTTTTCAACCAAATCTTGTAAGCTTCATCATATCTGGTGATAAATCGATCTGGAGCAATGTTGTCTTTGTTCATTCGTATGGCCTTTTTCCGCTCCCTCTGCATGTTGTAGCATCATCCACTCTATTGTCCCCAATGTCATTTACGTAGATATGATAGTATGAATCTTGAGGCGTGACTTTCTCTCTCCTATATGTCTTAGGACTCTGAAAGGTGGATAAGAACGGATTCCCTGAATACCTGGTAGTGGAAACACGAGTTATATGTGGCCCCCTGCATCGATATCCTTTGAGATGAAGCGATCGAGCATCAATTGGTTATCTTCTTCCCTTAACTTGGAAAAGATGTGAGCCCATCTTCCTCTAGTCTTTCGGTTCCCCAGATTATCCCAAAACAACATATTGTTCAAATCCATGAGAGTGTTTTTATCATCGAGGGTATGCAGCTGTTGAGTTCCATGTTCACCAAATGGCTTAGTATCCACCTTTGGAGAAGCAGGTTACAACCTTAAAAGTAGCGATCTCCCTCTTTGAATTTTCCCAAAGCTCGATACATGTTTGACAGAATAACGAAGCAATGGTATAATACTTCACCTACCTTTGACTCAGGTGTCTGTGGAATAGAGTGTGTGCAGGCATTATCGCTTGAGTGTTGATACTTAGGCTCGGGCCGTGTGGAAAAACCATAGTACCCAATAGCACGACAGTGAATACTAAAGGTCTGATTTCATTTCATTCCTGTAGGTGACTATGAACTCTTTGTTATAACTTGCCTAAAATCTTGCATTCCCAAATTTGACGTAGAGGTCTATAAATGCGATACTAGAATATATGGACCAGTAAGCGTAATCCTTTCCTAATCCAAGCAATTTGATAATATCTTCGACGAAAGGATTGTTAGGGATTAAGATTTCTTCTTGTTTCCTTACTCTTCTTTCCAACCCTGTACCAATTGTGTCAATATAGTTCCGAATTTCCTCAACTATCGGGGTAATTTCCATGGTTCCAAATCGAAACTCCATTTTTTTGTTGTCCCAATAGCATGTTAGGACTTCAATCAGCTCGGTTCAACCAACCATGTTGAGTAGTTCGTTTGTGATCCCCGTCAAGGTCATTGTACCACATCTTGAGAAAAATCGGGGCTTCCACAACTATGTCATACTTAGAAAAATGATCAATTCCTACAAAACAAAACTCAGTTAAGATTCCCTACCCCAAATCAGGTTTCCACACGTACATCTTTCAAATGTCAAACAACATGATATGTCGTAGGTCAGAGACCTTGGACATGATTTTGGTGGTTCCACTAAAGATTAACCTATATATGTTTGATCTTGTATTGAAAAATTATGCAAGTGCTCAAGCACCCCGGGGAACAATAGGTGATGGATCAGATGCCTTCACCAAGTCCAGTTTATCGGTTATCTAAATCAGATAACAAGAATTTGGGAAAGGATTTATAAAGTCACAGTCAAGCAAGTCAGGAATGCCTCGGACCGCTAGTTTCAGTTAGAATGTTAGTGACTATTAATTTTAAGAAATCTATACTACAGTCTAACAAAGAATAAAGGTTTAGAAAGAAGAAGAACTTCATTGGGCTTATATTCTATTTGCTCTATTAACAATGAGTCGTCCATGCCCTTTTATAGTGAGCTAACCAACTTAACAAAAGTCGAGTGTTAAAAAAATGACAAAAGTCTCACATCCGTGGTTAATGAGATGGGTGGACTCCTTATAAGGCTTGGGAAATCCTCCTCCCTTTGAGCTAGCTTTTGGGGTGTGAGTTAGGCCTAAGACCTACTTTAACAGTGACACTGATGATCGACCACATAGAAGGTGGATCAGAACCTGTTTTTTACCTATAACTTTCTTTCTAATATCAGGCTTTTCCAGTGATCTTGTAGAATGTCAATCAATTTGCTAAAAGATTAAGCCATTAACAAAACACTTCATACAACATTTTTGCTCACAAAATCTACTTTGAAAAAGAGAACATTTTTATTTTAAATAAAAATAATCTTTCACAATCTCAAATCCAGAATAAACTTTCAGCGGAAATGAAAAATACAAACAAAAACATAAAAAATTCAAAATGCTGCCAAGAAGACCTAAAAATTTAAGAATGGATCAACACCTTGAGTTTCTCAAATTGACATCAGTTTCATCAATCTCTTTGCCAACTTGATAATGGTCTCCAAATCTAACCCCATAAACACATAGACAAGTTGAAAATTTCACGATGAATAGGGTTGACTATATTAGGGTCATATCCTACAATTTTCAAAATAGCTAAAGAAACGCTTCTCTAACATAATGATCTTAGCCTTCAATGCCAGGCCACAAAATTTCAAGTTGGGAATTGAAGCCTCGATGTAATTGATAAAATTCTCAGAATAATTAGGATATGGAATCACCTCATAATTGAAGAGGTAATGATAGATCGACATCAAGATAGTTACATCCTGATAATAATCATAATTATCTTTCAACTTAATTATAGACGTACCTCCCGGTATATGATTGGAATATTTAGTTACTGATGGACTTCAATACATAAAATTCATGCATGGGAGACTTCCATTTTTCTCCTATTTTTAGACATACACACTTCATTTCATACGGGTCAGATTCTGCGAGTTTTTCTTTTTTGGTCGACTTTATCTTTTACAGATTCAGAGATGATTGATTCTACATTTTGTAGATCATTGTTGAAGTGATCATATGGAGGAGAGGAAAAAGGTGACCAAACTTCTTATTCTCGATTTTGGTGAAGGTAGCATTTTTAACATGTTATTCTTCATGAAAATGTCACTAAGAATGAGGAGATGGTTCTTTCTCTCTTGCTATATTTGTAGCGTATTCACTTGACCAAAATCACTAAATATTAATTGTATTAAATCTTATTTAAACTTTTCATGCCATAAAATGAAAATTTAAAGTGAGATTTAATAAAATTAATATTTAGTGATTTTGGTCAAGTGAATATGCTATAAATATAGCAAGAGAGAATGAACCATCTCCTCATTCTTAGTAACATTTTCATAAAGAATAACATGTAAAAATCCTACCTTCACCAAAATCAAGAATTATAAGTTTGGTCACCCATTTCCTCTCCTCCACATGATCACTTCAACAATGATCTACAAAATGTAGAGTCAATTATCTCTGAATCTGCAAAAGATAAAGTTGACCAAAAACGAAAAAAAGAAAAACTCGTAGAATCTGACCCTAATAAAATGAAGTGGTATGTCTAAAAATTGGAGAAAAATGGAAGTCTCCCATGCGTGAATATTATGAATTGAAGTCCATCAGTAACTAGATTTTCCAATCTTATACCAGGAGGTACGTCTATAATTAAGTTGAAAAAAGAAGATAATTATGATTATTATCAGGATGTAGCTATCATGAAGTCAATCTATCATTACTTCCATCATGGGTGATTCCATATCCTAATTATTTGGAGAATTTTATCAATTACATCGAGGATTCGATTCCTAACTTGAAATTTTGTGGCAGCGTTTTTTAGCTATTTTGAAAATTACTGGATATGAACCTAATATAATAAATCCTATTCATCGTGAAATTTTCAACTTGTCTATGGGTTTATGGGTTTAGGTTTGGAGACTATTATCAAGTTGGCAAAAAAATTGATAAGACTGATGGCAATTGGAGAAACCGAAGGTGTTGATCCATTCTTAAATTTTTAGGTCTAAGTCTTCATGGGAGCATTTTGAATTGTTTATGTTTTTGTTTGTATTTTTCATTTCAGCTGAAAGTTTATTCTGAGATTAGAAATTGTGAAAGAGTATTTTGATGTGTTATGAAAATATGCTCTTTTTTCAAAGTAGATTTGTGAGCGAACTTGTTGTATGGAGTGTTTTGCTAATGACATCATCTTTTAGCAAATTCATTGACATTCTACAAATTCACTTAAAAAGGCTGATATCCAGAAAAAAAGTTATTTGCAAAAAATAGGTTCTGATCTACCTTCTACGTGGTCGATCATCAGTGTCACTGTTAAATTAGGACTTAGGTCTAAACACACCTCAAAAACCATATCAAAGGGAGGAGGAATGCCCTAGCCTTATAAGGAGTCCCCCAATCTCATTAACCCCTGATGTGAGACTTTTGTCATTCTTTAACACCCCACTTTTGTTAAGTCGGTTAAATCACTAAAAAGGGCATGAAAGGATCATTGTTGAACAGAGAAAATAGAATGTAAACTCCTATTTTTTTCAATGAAGTTCTTCTTCTTTCGGAACCTATCTTATTTGTTAGATTGTAGTATAGATTTTTTAAAATTAACAGTCACTAACATTAGAACTTAAACTAGCGGTCCGAGTCATTCTTGACTTGCTTCACTGGGACTTGACTGGGACTTCCTAAATCCTTTCCCGAATTCTAGCTATCTAATTCAAGTAAATGGGAAACTGGACTTGGTGAAGGCATCCGATCCATCACCCGTTGTTCCTGGGGGTGCTCGAGCACTTGTGTTAATTTTTCAATACAAGATCAAACATATATAGGTTATTCATTTTAAACATGATATGTCGTTAAGCCGTCATAGGCTAATGCTTAGATTTGGATTTAGTTTTGCTCTACACTAGGTGTTCTAGAATTGGTTTAGAAATGATGATTACTTGAGTCGGATAAAAAACGGAGTGAAGATTAATAAACGACATTAGATGACCGCAACTCAACTATTTGTTTATTACTTCCAAAGATTAGACTTGTGTGTTTTCTGAAGGACAGTCGTGATAAGCCACATAACAACCTTTGTCCTAATGCAAGCTATTCTCCCTTTGGTGGAATTGAAGCCATGAGATGCAATAGGTAATAATTCAACAAATAAATCAAGTAAACAATTTTAAAAATAATTTAAACAACCGCGTTTATGGATCTCTCGAGAATGAGGGGAATAAAACAGAGTCCACGAAGACTCGAACAAATTTTTACATGCCAAATATAAGTGAAATCTCGTTAGCATAAGATAAGGAAAATTATAATACACTCTTATAAAGTAAAGTGAACAACATTATAGTGTCCAACAACTCAGCACGACAAATCATAACAAAATATTAAGACTAAGCTGATAACATAAATGACTCACGATTCCTCCTTAAAACTCTTTTAAGAGCACAAAATAAAACTGCATGCATAACAATGGAGGAAATCAAGGCAAAAGAAGTGCAAATCAGCAACTAAGTGTGTGAATGATATGCGAATTCGAACAAATGCATATTTCTAGACTTCGCTGATTCCTAATCATGTAAATCATCAATTTGACATGATTTCTCGAGAATGTGTACACACTGTGAGCGAATAAACACTTGAGAAATATCATTGGGATTAAAGAAATCGCCATGTCATATCATGAGAGACTAAGGCCCAAACAGATCACGTTTCAAATAACTTGAACGACTAAATTTTAGCAAAATCTCAAATCTGAAAAAAAAAAATAAAGAAAGAAACTCGGATTTTTATGTAATCGATTTCTTACACAAGCATCTTAAACTAGAGTTTTAAATTAGAAGAAATATAAAGCAGATACAAAAAAAACTCCATTCAAACCAATAACATTAGGTAGCGAGACCCCAAAGATATCCCAAAAAATAGATAAAACTAAGTCATTGGAATAAGTAGGCGAATATGCCATACACAGTAAACTCATTAGTTGATTTGAAGATTTGAACTTACATGAGCAACAACATGAAGCAGTAAATAAATCAAATGGACAGTTAAGATCATGGAGAGAAAAAAACTCAACTCAAAGGATTTTTAAGCTTAGATTCACACAAAGAATGCATTTTACATCTCAAACCAAAACACATCAACAACAAGGCGGCCAGACCCTTGACATGAATAGCAGACCGAACAAGGAGATAGATTCATTCCAAAAAAGGATAATGAATAAACAGAAAGAAGCTTTCATTTTACTAACATAAACAGACCAAAACAAATTGGTATCGAAAAGAATTTTACCTTTTTTGGGCAGCGAATGAGAGAAAACATGAGCCGAACAACCTCTTCCACGACCCTTTACTTTAAAGACATTCCAAACAAATGCTAACTCAAAATTTTCCCTCTCAATGTTTTCTCTCTAGAAAATTTCCAAGAAACCAAAAGTGAACACCCATCTATGTAAAGGAAAGGAAAATTTATAGAAGCGATTAAGTTTTTCGATTTAGGGGTGGAAAGAGGGTCGGATAGGAAATTTTCCAATCCCAAACTTGAAATTTTCTTCCCTCCCAGATGGGAAAGCTTGTGTATGTCCAAGATTTCAAACAAAATCGTAAGAAATCCGGATGATAGGGGGAAGAAGATGGCCTGGATCGATTTGATCGACCTCACATTCGACGTGGCGTCCATCAACGCGATTCAAGGACACTGGACTTGGTTGTGGCAGACTGAACGAGCCATTTGCCCTATTGTATGACTTCACTGGCAGAGCAAAAGGAGAACAGCAAAAGGAGAACACAACGATAAAAAGACACCATGAGTCACTTTCTGTGAACTCTTCCTCACGTTATACCCATTGCCTTTTTCGCATAGCTGAGTCGCTTGTTGACACCATTGAAATTGTTGAAGGTTGCTTCTGGGAATTGTACGTTAATCTCTTTTGTGAATAAGGGAATTGGGTAGGGTTTGAGACTATGGACTGGGACAAAGGGAAATTGAGAGGTGGGAGGAATTGGATTTAAGAAAAAAAAAGGGAAATGGGTTGCCTTATGATTGATAAGGGTTGCTAGAATTAAAGGAAAATTGGGCCGGAACAAATGAGTTAGAAGGGAAGATTGGATTTTGGCTTAAGGATTTTGCCATTAAATTGCAATTTTGGCCAAATGAACCAAATTGTTAATTAGCAAATTTGGCTAACATTTAAATAAAATTAATTTACATTAATTAATTAACACACTTCTTGATTTTAACAAAAATAAAATAATTAATTTAATTGTAAACTAATGACTCAAAAAAAAATATGACCGTAACTTAAACTAAACTAATTAATAAATACTTTCTAAAATCAAAATCTTTTGAGACGCTTTTTGAAATGTTTATAAAATATACTAATTATGTACAAAATTATATAAAACATATACATTACTTAAAAAGTGACAAAACTTATTTAAAATAACTTGCAAACTTCATATTTTATATTTTATAAAATTATTTATTTTAGATCGTTTGAAATTGAAGAAGCTCAAAGATTAACTATTATCTGGAAAAGTCAAAATTGGGTGTCAACAACTTTCCCCCGTTTTACTCGAATTGATGGAACAAATTCAAGGAAAACGAATTGATCAAACCAATTTTGACCAACAACATATTCATCTTTACGAAAGGGATCTGGTATGGACTTAGGAACTATGGCCAAATCCCCGAAATGGGTTTCCTACATATCTCGGGCTTTAAGAGAATTCAGGTCACTTGTAGCTCGATAAGCTTGATTTAACGTACAATTTTGAAAAAAATCAGAATTCATCTCGGTACCGAATTATGAAGGGACCAAAATGCTTGAGAATAAGATTTAAGGGCGAAAGTTGAAATACGACCGAGTTTACGACATCTAGCCCGCCTACATATCCTTATACATTAGGAATCAGGTTGTTTGTAGTTCGACTCAATCGGTTGAAAATGAAATCTATTGTTCTAGATAACTTTTGGTTCTGGACAAGTGAAAAATTAACCGAGTATGAAAAGGAGGCATGTAACCTCTTAACAATGGGTGTGGCGCGCTTCACACCCATAATTGAGGACTTACATGGACATAATTTCCAAAGTTCTAGATGCATTGTCACTCGGATTGGAAAGAACAACACACATGCCTTCTAACAGGAGTGTGGTTGATTGTGGTGGAAGTCGCTCCTCTACTCACGTCCTAAGAGTTTTAACACTCCTTCTTGGACTATGTCCGAGTTCGCTGCTATGAAAAAGTTTCACATTGTGCTGCATCCTTTTTTATGTCGTTTGGACCCGTGCTTTCTACTTGAGAATTAATCCTTTCGGATGCTCTCGACAGATACTGAGATAAAACTCATTAGCATAAAAAATACAATTCAAATGAGAGACAGTGTCTTTTACCATGTTGACACCTAATTGCTCTCCGTCAACATTTGACATCAAATCTATAGTGGTTTGACGTAAAGCAAACAAATCTTATGTCTTATGTTTGCAATTTAATATTTAATTTATGCTTCATTTGATATCAAAGTAAGTAAAGGCTGATGCAACAAGTTGACGGTTCTTTTGATGTCGTGATTTCAAAGAATAAACGATGCAATTGATGTCAATCTTCTTGTGACGGATAAATATTTCTCTTGCGATGCATTACTCTTTTCCTTGCTATACAAGAACCTTTTTCCTGCGATGCATGGATTTTTTCTCTTGCAATGCATAAATTTTTACGCGATGCATAAATATCATTCTCCTACAATGCATGACTTCTTTTCCACGGTGCATGAATTCCTTGTCTTGCAAAGCATGACTTTTTCCACGATGCATGAATATCTTTTCTTGCAATGCTTGACTTGTTTTGCCTGATGCATGAATCTCTTCCCGTGATGCGTGACATTTTCTCCCGCAATGCATGAATGTCTTCCAGTGATGCATGACAATTTTCCCGTAATGGATGAATATCTTCTCGCGATGCATGACATTTTTCCCGCAATGCATGAATTCTTTCTCTTGCAATGAATGACTCTTCTTTCTGGCGATGCATGACATTTTTTTTTTTGCAATGCTAAATCTTTCTTGCGATGCAGGACATTTTCTTTGCAATGCATGAATCTCTTTCTCACGAGGCATAAGTCAATTTCCCGCTGTACATGTTATTTTTCCCGCAATGCATGAGTATCTTCTCGTGATGCATGACAAAATTCTTTTCTCTTGATGTCATCCTTGGTACAAAACAAAGATAGTGCTTCATCGTGCAGCACATTGATCTTCTGTGTGCCTTTGGATAGTGATATCGTCTCAATGGACAGAATATTAAAAATGACCCTCGAAGTAGCAATACCATCTCAAATAACATGACCCTCCAGGTAGTGATATTACCATGTCTGATAATATGATGCAGATAACGCCTTTCAAGCATTTTTAGTAGATGAAAAGCCGTAAAATATCTTTCCTCGATGTTTTCATTTGTTTCTTGTTTGAACATAGTTGGACGTTCATTATAGACTTCATTTTGTTAGACATTGAATGAAATAATGTTATTCATATTTCCAAGTCTTCGATATAAGCAGCATAAAATATTTCCTAAAGACCTGCATCGACAGAAAAATTATCAATTTTGGGGAGCTATTCCTCTTTTTGACTTCTCCCTATTCATCGAATGGAGGAATTTGCGAATTTCAAGGTAAACCTATAAACTTTTATCTATAGAAAAATTATCAGTTTTAAAATGAATTGATCTGTGTCAGTTTGTTCGGTCACCTGCTCCTTGTCCTACTATCTTCTGTTGATTTTTCTGATCTCTCGCCTCTTGATAGATAATACAAAGTATTTCCATATAAAAATAATTTTAAAATGAAGGATACTTTTAGAAAAAAATAGGCTTTCAAAAGGTAGTATTTGGAAAAGATCATTGTCAGGTGTCGTGTCACGTCAAGCTTAGTGAACTTCTTAGAGACAGATGCCTGAGGTTTATCTAATTCTTTGCTACAAAGTATTAAAAGTTGTTCCAAACTGCTCATAAACTTATGTTGAAATTTTGAGGTCATTCTCAAATTTTTGTCTCAGTTACCTATCGGTGGGCCAGTCACAGAATTTTTGGGATCTCTTCAAAAATTCTATCCCAGTTGTGAATCTCAAAGTAATTCTAGTCTTGATTTGTTGAGGAAAAATCTTCTTCTTGAGAATTTTTGAGTCCCACTCAAAAAATTTATCCCAATTTCTATTATAAAGAAAAATAGAAATCTTATGGGAGATATGACCGAACCGTTGTGGCGCCTACGTATCATGTTGAGGCAGGAATTAGGCCAAACATAGTTCCCTATGTATCTCATTCATGATAATTCAGGTCAGACGTAATTCATTACAAGAGGTATCGGGTTCTAAACAAAACGATTACTTGCTAATACAACAATTACAAGGAAATATCAAAAATAAAGATTGAAGTTTCACACATAATATCTCTTGAAAACATCTGAGTTGATCAGTTTCGGCCATTGGGTGTCATCCACCTTCGACAGGACCAAAGCACCTCTCGACAATACCTTGCGAACTAGGTAAGGTCCTTTTCAATTTAGTGCAAATTTCCCTTTGTACTCATCCTGATGAGGAAAAATATGCTTAAGTACCAACTGACCAACTTAAAAAATTCTGGCTCTGACTCTTTTGTGGAAAGTTTGAATCATTCTCTGTCTATACAGTTGACCATTACAAACAACAACAAATTTATTTTCTTGATCAATGTTAACTGATCGATATGCTTACAGACCCATTAAGCGTTATTCAACTCATTTTCTTGGATGATTTTCAAGGACGGTATCTTAACTTCAGCGGGTATGAATGCTTTTGTTCCATATACTAACAAGTATGGAGTAGCTCCGATAGATGTTGTGACATTCGTTTAGTATCCTAACAAAGAATATGGCAACATCTCGTCCCAACCTCGGTACTTGTCAATCATCTTTCTTATGATCTTCTTGATGTTCTTATTGGCTGCCTCTGCAGCTCCATTCATTTGAGTACGATAAGCGCTTGAATTTAGATGAACAATCTTAAACTGCTCATGCATATCTCTCATCAAGTAACTATTGAGATTTGCACCATTATCAGTAATGATAGATTCTAGTACTATAAACCTGCATATGAGATTGTTCCAGACAAAATCAACTACAACTTTCTTGGTCATTGACTTGTGCGAAGCTGCTTCCACCATTTTGGTGAAGAAGTCAATGGAAACCAAAATGAATCGGTGTTCGTTTGAGGCAACTGACTCTATTGGACCAATGACATCGATGCTCCAAGCTAAAAACGGCTAAGGTGAACTCATAACATTAAATTTGTGAGGTGGCACTTGAATAAAATCACCATGCACTTAACATTTATGACATTTCTGCACAAACTAGTAACGATAATGCTCCATATTCATCCAAAAATAACTGACTCGAAGGTCTTCCTTGCTAGAGTGAGTCCATTCATGTGTGTACCACAATCTCCAACATGTATTTGTTCTAGAAGCTTTAAAGATTCAATGGCATTAACACATCTGAGACGACCAAATTTGGAGTCCTCCCATAAAGGATTTCCTTACTTAAAAAGAAATAGAGAGACATACGGCATATCTACTTCTTCTGGATAAATGTTACATTCTCGGGATGAATACCGGTCTCTAAATAATTCCTTCTATGAAAATACCATGGCAGACCGTATGGTTCCGCTTCAATATTTGAACAATGGACTAGCTTCTCCTTTAAATCTATATCCAAAGGATCGATATAATCAGTATCCGGAAGTTTAATCATTGAGGCGATGGTGGCAAGAGCATCAGCCAACTCATTCTATTATTGGGAGTGTGTCTAAACTCAATCTTGCAGAATCTCTTGTACAATTTCTGTACGTTTCGCACGTACGGTGTGATCTTTAGGTTCTTCATAGCCCATTCTCTTTGAACCTGATGAATCAGCAAGTCTGAATAACATTCAAGTCAATGGTCATTTTCAAACCAAGAATGCAAGCTTCCATATTTTTCCCAATTATTGTGCAATAAAATCGAAGTTTGGCCGCTGTAGGATAGTGCTAACCGGATTCTGATACTAAGACCGCTTCGATACCTCTCCCTTGGTGATTTTTCGCTCCATCAAAGAACACCCTCCAACAAGGGTATGCTTCATAAATATCTTCACCTATAAATAATACCTCTTCATCGGGGAAATAAGTCGTGAGCGGTTCATACTGCTCATCGTTAGGAATTCTGCAAGATGATTAGCCAAGGATTGTGCTTTTATCGCCTTCTAGATCACATAAACAATATCAAATTCACTCAAAAACATTTGCCATTTAGCCAACTTTCTGTTCAGCATCGTCTTTTGGAAAATATACTTCAATCGGTACATCCTAGAAGTGAGGTATGTGGTACAAGAAGACAAAGAACGTCTCAACTTTTGAGAAATCCAAGTCAAAGCACAACACATTGTCTCCAAAACAGTATAACGAACCTCGTATGGAGTGAATTACTTGCTCTGGTAATAAATGACTCAATCTTTCCTCCCTGTCTCGTCATGTTGACCAAGTACGCTCCCAAATGTGTTATCTGACTAACAAATATAGCAACAACAAACTCCTTTCTCGTGGAGAAACTAACATTGCTGGATTGGACAAATAATTCTAGATGACATCAAAAGCACTCTAAGATTCTTCGGTCCACTTTGTGAAAGCATCATTCTTCAATAACTTGAAGATACGCTCACACACCTCGCTGGATTGAGATATGAACCAACTAATGTAGTTCAACCTTCCCAAGAAACTCATTACTTCTTTCATCATCTTCGGAGGAGGTAAATCCTGAATTGCCTTAATTTTGGAAGAGTCCAGCTCAATGCCCTTTCTGCTAACTATAAACCTCAAGAGCTTGCCAGCTCGTACCCCGACAGCAAATTTGGTGAGATTTAACTTTAAATTTTATCGACGTAGGCAATCAAAGAATTTCCTCAAATGATTCATGTGGTTCTAACTCTCGCAGGATTTGATTATTACATCATCTACATACAGATCATTCTCTTTGTGAACCATGTAAAGAAAGATGGTTGTGATAGCTCTCATATAATTATCACCGATATTTTTGAGACCAAATGGAATCACCCTATATTGATATATACACTAAGGCATAATGAAGGTTGTCTTCTCTGCATCTTCTTCATCCATCAAGATCAGGTGATAATCCGCGTAACAATCTATAAACGGTTGCATTTCATGCTTAGCACAATTATCAATTAGAATGTGAATGTTTGGCGATGGAACATTATCTTTTGGACATGCTTTGCTGAGATCTTGGATATCAACACAATTTCTAAGCTTTCCATCTTTCTTGGTGACCGAAACAAAAGTGGCCCACCAAGTCGGGTATTGCGTCACTTCAACTAATTAAGACTCAATCTGCTTGGTAATCTATTCTTAAATCATTAAATTGACTTAGGCTTGAACTACCGAGTCTTTTGTTTTATTGGATTGATACCAATTAATTGGTAATATATCGGACACCACATTCGTAGTAAACCCTAGCATATTGCTGTAAATCCAGAAAAATACATCAATGTATTCTCTAAGCAAACGAATCAGCTCTCTTCTTTGAGCTTCAGTCAGATGAACACTAATTTTGACCTCCTTGATGCACTCCTCATCTCCCAGATTCACAGTCTCAGTTTCATCCTAATTCGACTTATGTTAATTCTCAAACTGCCGAAACTCTTCAGCAACATGTTTCGGTACCTCATTTTCTTTGTCATATTCTTCACCTTCGTTATCACTTGCCTCTTTTTGTTCCTTAACCCCGTAACATGACATGACGTTAGCAAATTTTAAATTAATATTACTGAAATCATAAACAGATAAAGTTAGGAAAGTAAATATAGCAAATAAGTAAATGAACAAAGTTTAAACAAAAGAGGTTTTCATTCAAATTGAAAATCAAGTGCAAACTTTGGCATGGAGGTACAGTTTTGCAACTTCTCTCCTAGATCAGCATCGGGAATACTGAATGTCTCAACCTCATCCTCCATGATTGCGTCAACTTCTTTGTCCAATGCTTGATCACCACTCTTATTCTTAATCTCCGCTTCATTATCCGTGGGGATGTACCTCAAACCAAACTTCGCTCTTTTGGAGGGAATTTGGATAGGCTCAACAACTCCTTGGAAATTCCTTCCCAATCAAAACCTGATTTGAATATATTCTAAATCATCACAATAGCGATCATTTTGTACACAGTAGGCATAGGTGACCGTGGATCCAAATCATCACCAGTGGCATTTACCAGTTTCACCGTTAGCAGCCTCAGGAAACCTCATCGACGATTGGCGCATACCCACTGGAATGGATTTATTTACTGTAAATAACCAACTCTTGCTCCTTCTAGACAAATTTCATTAATTGGTGAGGGGTAGAAGGCACAACCCCATCCATGTGGATGAACGGCCTCCCCAAAAACAAGTTATAACTAGTGTTGATGTCCCACACTTGGAACTCCACGCTGAACTATGCAGGACCCATCTACATATTCAAGTTTACTGCCCCAATGTATCGCTTTGCACCCCATCGAAAGCTTTCACATTGACTTGATTCTGTTATAGCTTTCCCAAGTCAAATCTTAGTTGTCTCAGAGTCGAGAGTGGGCAAATATTGAGACACGATCCATCATCTACCAAACGTGGTTTATAACCTTATCTCAATACCCAATGGTAACATGCAGAGCTTTGTTGTGCATATTCCCTTCAAAGGAAAGCTCTTAATCACAGAAACTGATTGGATGTCCTCAGATGACCTGGTTGATCATTGGTTAATCAAGGTTTGCCTATGTGACTGCGAACTCATCAACAGGGCCCATACAAAGATGTGAGCCTAAGTCTTTTCTAGATACTTCATAATTGAATAATCCTTTGGCTACATTTTCCTCCAAAACTCTTCAGCCTCAGCCTTACTTATCGGTCTCTTCGTTTTGTCCTTCTTTTGCCCCCCTTGAGCCAACTCTTCCGGTGTGTAGAATCTACTGAACCTACTTACCTTGAGCAGAAGTAGTTCTAATCACAAGCCTTGGTCGGGCATAAGAATTCTATTGGCACTAGGCAACAACCTTCTCGGGTGTCAGAATCACAAACTCATTCTTCTCTCTGATGCTTAATGAAGCTACAACCCTTTTCAGTTTGTCATGAGCGATCAAGACAATCGCCTTAGTCATGCACCAATCATCATATCTCTCTATCATATTGATAGTGACAGCCCCATGGTTCGGAAAAGGATTACTATTGACGTTGGGCGCAATGTCTGGAGAGAGACCACTCTATTGTCAGTCAGGTCTTGGATCTTATGCTTACGGTTGATACAATCCTCGGCATCATGTCCAATATTGTTGGAGTGATACGTGCACTTCTGATTAGGTCTGTAAAACCTGGAGCTGGTGTCCACCAGCTTAGGCCCCACTAGATGAATATATCCCGTTGCAGTCAATCGCTCGAACAACTTTGTTTGGCTTTCGACGAGCGAAGTAAAAATTTTGTCGAGTTTTTTCTCAAATTTGGGATGAGGGGGATCTTAGTTTCCTTGTTGAGGGGGTGAATCTGTCGATAATTTAGGGCAGTAGAATGGGGGGCTTGATATCTTGGATATGGGATAGTTTGGTAATTTGGCGATGTAGCTTGTTAGTTCGGGGGGGGAGGGGGGATATTTTCGTAAACTGGAGATGGGGCTTGATATATCAGGGGAGGCATTTGGTAATTTGCCTGAACGTTGGCATAATTGGGATAAACCATTTCGATAGTAATGAGATGTAGTTTGGTAAATCGGAGGGGAATTTTGGTAAATAGGAGATGGAGTTTAATAGGTGGGAATGGGAGTATTTTGGTAAGTGGGAGGAGGGGCATTTTGGTAACTGGGGAAGGGGTAATTTGATAATCAGCTTGTGCATAAAAATCCAGGTATGAACTCTTTGAAAGTCAATAACGACCTTAGTATGACGAGGATCTCCTTGGGGTCTTCTTTCCCTCGTAAGAGATAGCGGACACGTCTTTTCTTTTCTTTTTCAACAAACCCGATTATCCGGGTGATGCAACAACACAATCAATTTTCCCCATTCTCAATCCGTCTTATATAGTCTCACCGACTTTTACTATCTCAGCAAACTTTGCTCCAATGAGCACCATGATTCTATCGTAATATTCGGGTTCTTGAACCTGCTAAAACACTTCAACAATTTCCTTTACCGATATAGGAGGGAGAAATCCAGTTGTCTCATTTCGCCACCTATATGCAAACTCTCCGTAGCTTTCATTGGATTTCTGTTTCATCTTTATCATAGAATAACGATCTGGGATAATCTCCACATTATAAGCAAATCGTTCAGTGAAATTCTTAGCCAGGGCATTCTAGCTAGGCCACTGCCTTGTTTCATGAGAGGTAAACCACTCTAGAGCCTCTCCCCTCAGACTTCAGGTAAAGAGTCGCATCAGTACTGTTTACATCCCTACTCTGTCAAAAGAGGGAGAAACGTCGCGGTGACTCAAAATAAATAAAACTTTTAAGTTAAAAGAATTTAAAAACGGGTAAAAGGGTATTAAAAGGGGGAAAGGGAGTCGCCACCTAATTTTAGGGAAAATTAGGAAACCATTAAATGATCTACGAAACCAATTTGACTCTAGGTAAGGGGTTCAAATTATTCCGAAGGGAAGGGATTAGGCATCCTTCAGAATCCACAAACGTGGGTCCCGACTAATTCACTTTTTTTCAAATTGAGGAAGAATATAAAATAATGTACAAGTATAATAAACATTCAATATGCACAAATAATAAAATAAAAAATATAAGAAACGGCCTAAATTTTGCCTAACGTAATATATACAAAATAT
Source organism: Solanum pennellii (assembly GCF_001406875.1). Taxonomy (NCBI): domain Eukaryota; kingdom Viridiplantae; phylum Streptophyta; class Magnoliopsida; order Solanales; family Solanaceae; genus Solanum; species Solanum pennellii. The sequence continues at coordinate 65,420,405 of NC_028646.1, forward strand.
TGAATAAAGAGTATGATTTGAACTACATTCTAATAATTTCAAGGAGAAGCACCTCCGGGTACCTGCAAAGACACTTAGTAAAAGAGTTAGTACCAAAAAAATATAATAAAAATGAATAACTCAAATAATAACTTAAAAATAAAAATCCGTCTTATTAACATGCGAGGCCTTAGAAATCGACTGTAATTTCTTCATCGGCCAATTTTAACAATAAAAATATAAAGTTAACTAAATTTTCCGTCTTTTAAAATGGAAAGGCCTCCAAAACCGACTGAGAGATTTTCTCATTGGTCAATTTCAACATATAAAATATATAAACTGAAATTAAAATTCCGTCTTTTTGAAATGGAGAGGCCTCTAAACCCGAAGGATAGATTTTTCATTGGCCAATTTCAACATATAAAATATATAAACTTAAATTAAAATTCCGTCCTTTAAAAAAAATGGGGAGGCCTCTAAACCCGACGGATATATTTTTCATTGGCCAATTTCAATGCATAATGAAAGTTAACAATAATCGAATGCCCATATATTCTTCTTCTTTAAAATAAAGCAATAGTAAATTACCAACAACACCTAGACACTCCAAAATTAATAATAAGATAGGGCAGCCTTACAAACAATAGATCACAATGACAAACTATTATAAAATCGAATTATTATTAAAAGAATGCACAAGGTTTAAGGAAACATCACAACATGCTATCAATAAAGAAAATGAGGTAAAACAGTAATAAAATATAAATAGATAAATAAAATACTAAGCATTTCAAAAACACAAAACCCAACAAATTTGTAATAGACTAAGAAATAGGAACAAAAACAAAATTAAAAATATCACAATAATATTGTTTGAGTTTTAAACTTCTGTCAACAATCTTGTGCTTGAATTTAGCCGGAACGGAGTCATTGCTACTTGAAAACATTTTTCTTAATAAAAAAAAAGAATCACTGAGACAATTTTTGAGCAACTTAATACAAAATAACTAACCCATAAACAATAATAAAATAAGGCTAACAAAAAACAACAACAGTAGAAAAAAAAAAGAAAAAAAACAATAATAAAATCAACGGGAACATTACTCCACCAAATAATTCAATCTCATCATAAAAATAAACAACAGTTCCAAAAATATTTTCACAAATAAGAGAAAGAATAAACACAATCAAGAGGAACTGAAAATAAAATAAACAAAAGATGTAGAGTAATAAACCTCGTCGGAGTGGAGCTCGGAGCTCGATTGGTTTCGCCGGAGCTTGAGTTTATTGTGGTGAACTGCTGTTCAGTTGAAACTTTGAGTTTGCCAGCTAGACTTGGGTTTCAAAAGAGCTCGGGAATGTCAATAAACTACAAAACAAATAGAAAATCAAAAAAAAGGGAAGGGGAAGGCAAGGAATGGAGAGCAGTTGAGTTGATTCTTAATGGGGTTTTCGCCCGAGATAGAGTTTTGTCGGGGGGTCATTGAGGGAGAAGGGGCTTTTTGCTGATGGTTTTCTTAGCCGGAAAAGGTAACTGGAAACGAAGGGGGTTTGGGTGTCTTGGTTAGGCACTTTTTGTGCGATGGGAGGGCGACAATTGTTGTTGAATTTGGCCAGATAATAGAGTTGATTTCTGATTATTCTGTGGTCGTGTTGCCGGTAGTTTAGCAGTTGTTTGGTCGTAGAAAAGGTGGAGGTAGTGAGGATTTCGCCGGAAAATGGTAAAAACAAAAGGGGTTTTTAGGTTGCCGGAACTTCGCCGGATTCCGGGGTGGTGGCAGCCAGAAAACTAGTGAACAATGAACTTTTTTATGAGAAAATCTGAAAATGTTACCACTCATTCTAAAAACTAATCCACACCTTAACCTAATGAGCCACATATTGTATATATAGGGATTTAAAAATTATGGGCCCAAGTTATGGGCTTAGTATTGTGGCCCAAAATTATCTTAATAAAATTCCTAAATTTTTTTGTATTTGACTAAATTTTAGACTGTGCTAAATTCAACATAAATATTAACAAATGTAACAAATAAAATGAAATTTTAAAATAATATAATGAACGTAACTAATGACATGTGAAATGCAATTTAAATATTTCTTAATACCCAATTTTGGCCTAACATTTTAAAAATTCGTAATTTTGGAGTTCATTTATTTAATAGCTTAAAATAAATTTTTTTAATATAGTTTAAGGAAGTTTATCGATAACTATCTTCATTTATCAAAATATAAGATTTTTGTTAGTTTTTTAAATTGCATTTCACATGTTTAGTTACGTTCATTATATTTAAAAAAAATCAAAAAAAATCATTTTTACTTGTTACATTTGTTAATAGTTATGTTGAATTTAGCACAGTCCAAAATATAGTCAAATACAAAAGAAATTAATTAGAAATTCTATTCAGATAATTTTTGGGCCACGATGCTAAGCCCGTCATTTGAGCTCATTTTGTATTTTTTTTTTAAGTTTTTAACTAGGTCAAAATATTGTGGGGTGAAATAATTTTCAGAATTGGAGAGTTTCTAAATTAGAAAAATCTTGAAGAATCTCTCCTTTCCTTTCCTTTCCCGGCGGGCACCACCCCAAAATCCGGCAAAGCTCCGGCAACCAAAAACCCTAAGCCATTTTTATTTTTCTTTTCACTGTTTTAAAACATCTACCAGCTAGCAACTTAAAAATGGTATCAAAACCATCTTGAATTTTCCGGTGAACTTTTATCCATTGTTTCCGACGAGCTTTAGCACCAGCTGAACGGCGATTGTGTTCTCTGCTATTTCTGTCTAACCTCTCGGCCTGCGAAAGTGGTGAACGTTCCTAAGACAACAAGACCCACAAACCACCCAAAAAAAAATCAGCCTCTCCTCCAAACACCCCCTAACCGCCTCTCCTCCCTCCTCCCTTCTTTCTCCACTCACCTTTCCTTCCCCTTCATCTTTCCATTTTTTTTCTGGCGAGACAGCCACCAGCAACAACTCTAACCGACGTCCCAGCCGCCTCTCACCCTCCCTCTCTCCACAGCCGCCCCCTTTCTCTTTCGCCACACTTCGCCCCATTTCCCCTTCCTCTCCCCTTCCTCTTTCATCCTCCTCCGTTCCTCTTCTCCTCCTTTCTCCGAACGGATCACCGGCGAGCAGCAGCTACGGTGACAACAACACCAGGCGCCGCCGCCCCCTTTCCTCCTTTCCTCCCCTCATTTCCTCCTTCTCTTTCAGGCGAGAAATAACATATGCTCCGACTAGTGACAACAATCAAAAACAGCCATCAACCGGCAAGGAATGTGGCGCAGCGAGCAAAGCAGCAAGACTGCTGCTGCTCCTTTTCCCCTCTCATTTTCAGCGAAGCAAGCACAGCTATTCCGGCGAAGCTCCAGCACCAAACAACCTTCTTCCTCGCTGAAATGAACAAAGCCAATGGATCCCAACACCATTTTTATCATCTCTTTTCCGAGCCCCACCAAGTACGGTAAATAAAATAGCTCTCTGCATTTTTATATTTTGTTAATCTACTTTGTTCACTAAGCATTTCAGATCTGGCCGGATTCTCCGGTAAACTTGGTTCATTTCTTTATTAAGGCCATATTTATTTAAATGTTTTGCTAATATAGTTTATATTTTATGTGTTGCTGATTTTTTCCTATTTGTATTTGCTTTTTCTCATTTATTTTTGGTAATTTTTGCTTACTGTCATCTTTCATAATATTTAAAGGTTGCACTTTGTTTATTTTATTGTTAGCTTTAATTATTAAGATTTTTGTCTTATTACTTATCAACTTTTCTTTCCTTATTTTTTAATTTTACTTTCTCATCGTTTTGGGTTTCTTATAATAAATGTTGTTAATGAAATATTACTTCCTATCTATTTTTGAATTGTTGCTAAGTTTGAATCTTATAATGATAACAGTGGACTATTATTCTTATATCGACATTGTTTAATTGGTTTATGTTAATATTGTGCTTATTTGTGGCTTTGTTCCATTTTTTTTTTCTTTTCATTGGATTCGCTATTAATGTTATTTGTTCTTATTATTATGTTTAATATTACTTGTTAGATTCATGGCTATTATTCTTGTGGTTATCAGTATTGATTATGTTGCCTGTTTCGTTTAGGACTAATTTTAGCTATTTTGTGTTTCTATTAAGTTGTCATTTTACAAGTTAAATGGCCAATGAAAAAACTCTCCGTCGGTTTTGGAGGCCTCCCCATTTTTAAAAGACGAAAATTTTCATTCAAGTTTATATATTTTACATGTTAAAAGTGGGCCAATGAAAAATCTATCTGTCAGGTTTAGAGGCCTTTCAATTTTAAAAGACGGAAATCTAATTTATGTTAACATATAATTTTAGTTGTTGGAATTGGCGATGAAGAAATTACCGTTGATTTTCAAGGCCTCCCATGTCAATAAGACGGATTTTTATTCTTAAGTTATAATTTGAGTTATTCATTTTTAGTTATATTTATTTGGCACTAACTCTTTTACTAAGTGTCTTTACAGGTACACGGAGGTGCTTCTCCTTGAAATTATTCGAAAAAGTTCGAATTGTATTTTTATTTCGTTATTTTGTGAATATTAATGTGTCACGACCCAAAACGAGCCGCGAGTCGCACCCACACTTATCCTACTATGTAAGCGAACCAACAAATCTAAACCCCAACATAATGCGGAATACTCAAAATCTTATTAATAAAACCAATAAATAAACATTCTAAAATTTATCAACTATTATCCCCAAAATCTGGAAGTCATCACATCAAGAACATCTATCCTCAAATTACTAAGTCTAAAAATATTTAAGAACTAAAATAAAGAATAAAACAGTAGTCCATGTCCGAGCTTCAAGGACATCAAGACGTGAATGAGAGAATCCAGTCCGAGCTAGGAACATTAGCTCACCCTGAAATCTGACGTGTTGTAGACTGACTAGAGTTGCGGACGAGACGAAGTCACTGGTGCACTTGCTGCACTCCACAAACAACAAGAAGGGACATAAAAGTAGGGGTCAGTACAAGTACTGAGTAGGTATCATCGACCAACTCAGAATAGAAAGCAATATATATCAAGTAATAATATAAAATCAACTAC